>NC_056746.1:574628582-574801082 GCF_019279795.1 Protopterus annectens
TATATTAGTATTAATTTTACTCAGTATAATTGGACATCTTTGTAACAGCCTTAGAGTAGCTGGCTTTGGAGTGTCTTGGTGGCAGTTTCTACATTATAGTCTGGGCAGAGTGGAATAGCTGGTAAATCTGTGCCAGCCTTTCCCAGGTATATGTATGTGTGTGTGTGTGTGTGTGTGTGTGTGTGTGTGTGTGTGTGTGTGTGTGTGTGTGTGTGTGTGTGTGTGTGTGTGTGTGTGTGTGTGTGTGTGTGTGTGTGTGTGTGTGTGTGTGTGTGTGTGTGTGTGTGTGTGTGTGTGTGTGTCTGAAAATCAAATCACAAAGAGAGTGTATGAAAGCTACTTGGAGCAGGAACATAAAGCAATGGTTTCACAGAGAGGGTGGTGGAGGACTTTGCTGTGGACTCACCTCTACAGCTGTGCCAGAGGGGAGTCTGACTAGGGGTCTGGAGAGAGAGACAGGGAATCACAGGCCTCGGACTGATTGTGTTACTTATGTGCTCTTAAGGGAAATTGTGCTTGATGCAGAGAGCTGCATCTGAAAATACTGTGTGTATCTATTTTTTGTTCTTGTTCCACGTGAACATCCCTCAGTGTCAGTGGTGAGTATTCAGGCTCCTTGATTACTGGCCCAGTGGAGGGATGTCATACCCCTCTGAAGATTGGGAATCCTACACTACTTCTAATGCACAAGCCCAGCAATTCCTAAATTTCATTAATACCAACATACTGAAACACTTGGTCATTTCTCCTACCAGTGGTAGAAACATCCTTGACTTTACACTCAGGAACATGGGGGAGTGATGTTCCTCACCCACTGTAATGTTTTCGCAAATCAGATCTGACACTAAGGCAGTATTGCTTGAAATAAAAATGAAATCAGAGGACCCAGTGAAACCAAAAACCTTTAGGAACTCTTCCACGTCTAACCTCTGTCTATTAAGTGACACCTTGGCTAAATTCCAAGCACCCCAAAACCCAGTAAACATCATAGCATATGCTGACCTATTTACAGGATCCCCGTACAGCCATATTGATAGCTGTATATAGTATGCTGTGTCCACTCACATTAAGAATAAGACAGACTCAAAAGACAAGCCACCATGGTGGAATCACAATATACGAAAGTTATGAACTTACCATAAAAACAGATCCGTCATGTCTTATTTTTGTCTGGTGCAGTGTGTGGGTTGTTAGATCCAGGTGGATCTGACCTCGAGGCCTTATAGCAAAGCTCTGAATCTGAGAGCTTTTACTCTTCCCCTACCCACAATTCCCCTCTGTGTGTGTGTGTGTACTGGCAAGTCAACTTGTTGGTTTAAGTTTGATTCAGAAACCACTTCTGGGAGAAAGGAAAGATTGTTGTCAAAGACACACTGTGTTTATGAAAGACCAGGAAGGAGACCTTACATGAGAGGGCCTGAAGTTTTGATACTTGTTTGGCAGAAGTAATGGCAACCCACAAAACACAAAACAGTCTTTCAAGACAGAAACTTCAGATCTGTGGATGCTGCTGTTTCAATGGCTTTCTAGGTTAAAGACTGCTGAAAAATGGTGACATCACAGGGAATGACTGCAGAACAAACTGTGGGTTTCAGTAAAAAGGTACCTCTTAGAAAAGCCTTGGAAATTTTGAGGGAAGCAAGAAATTCTAAAATTTTGGGGAGTGGAGCTGAAAAGGAGTCTAGACCCTGAGACGACACCTAAATGGAAAAATGCTTCAATTTGCTCTTATGAGTCTTTTTTTGTAGAGATCATTTGAGAGGACGATATGATTTGCACTACGGGGGAGGTAAGCCTGACATCCTCTAATAACTGTTAGAATTGTTGAAACCATGCATGTTAGTGTTAGGGTCTTGATCTGATAGAGGTAACCCTTAGAGATGGGCGAAGAGATCCAGGAAAGGATCCAGAACCCATGGTTGGTGAACTAGATGGGGAGAAAGAAAGGGGAATCATACCTGCCAAGGCTAGAAACAGGCAATAAGGATTACCCTGGTCTAGCACTCTATTGATTTCTGAATGAACTTGGGGATAACAGGAATGGGGGAAAGTCATAAAGGAGACCTGGGGCAAAGAATGGACTACAGAATCTCTCAGTGACTGACTCTGTGGAGGGATGAGGGCAAAGTAACTCCTGCAATAATTGTTTAGGTAGGAAGCAAAAAGGTCACAGCAAGGTTGGCCTCAGTGGCTGAAGATCTGTGTTGCCACTGTTTCATTGAGAGACAACTTATGAGGCGGTAATATAGTTCTGCCCAGTTTGTACACCAGGATGTTGGCCATCCCAGGTATATGTTTTGCTACCAGAAAGTCGTTCTACAACATTACACATTGCCAGATTCTCATGGCTTCTCAGCAAAGAGGGAAAAATCAGGTTCCACTGACATATTGTCTGAGTGTATGGCAATCACATCCTTGGGTAGATGGTCCTCAAGTGTTTGCAATGTAAGGAGGACTGTTCTTAACTCAAAAACATTCATGTGAAGGTTGGCCTCTATTGAGGACCAGGTTCCTTGGCCTGTCCTCCCTTTATAATGCTCTCTTCCCACACACAAGAAGGGATACATCTTTGTTCACTGAGGCTTTGGGTATTGGAGGACGGAATGGTCTGCCCTGAGTAACTGAATTGGATGAAATCCACCAATGAATGTGGTTCTTGCAGACCTGCATGACTCGTATTCTATGGTGAAGTGGATGTATTTACGGAGACCACTATACAGCTAATGTCCACTGAATAATTCTCATCTGATATCTGGCTAAAGGAACCATCATCATGGAGGAAGCCATTAAACCTAGGAGGTGCAATAACATCAGAGTCTTGGGGTTGGAATGATTTATTACCTGAACAGCAACTCATCTGATTGATTTGACCTATGCTGATGGCAGCTGTGCTATCTGATGTACAGTGTCTATATGACAGCCTATGAATTCTATGGATTGCGTAGGTGGTAGTTTGCTTTTGTAGATGTTTATAGAGATGCCCAGGTGAGTTGTTAGTTGTAAGAATGACTGATGTGCAAGAAGTAGATCCCTGGAGTTAGCAGTTAGAAGCCTGTTGTCTAAACATGGGAATACTTGGATTCCTTGAAGCCTGAGATAGGCTGCCATTATCTTGGTGAACAGATGGGGTTGGCAGTGATACTGAACAGCAGTGCTCTGAATTGACAGCAATTGGCTACCAGCTGGAAAAGGAGGAACCTTGGACTGTTGTTGGACCTTTAAGTGATAGGTATTCTGGAGATCTCTAGAGCACATCCAATCATCCTTTCTGAGCAGAGGTAGAATGACTGTAATGTGACCATCCAGAATTTTGTCTGTTTTATGAATTGATTCAAATTGCTGAGATCCAAAATTGGTCTTAGGTCCCCTGTCTTTATCTGTACTAAAAAAAACCTTGAATAGATTCCGGACTCTAACTGGTCTTTGGGGACCAGATGGATGACTCTTTTTGTCCAGCAACTTTTGAACTTCGGTTACTGTGGATTTCAAGTGACTATGTGGAGTGTTGGGAAACCTGTTTTTTTCTTGGAGTTTCCAAAAAGATGACTGCATAACCTCTGCTAATGATCCCTAGCACCCATGATTTGGAAGCTGTACTTTGCCAGGCTAGAGGATCTAAGGGAAGTGTCTTCCAACTGCCTCCAAAGTGCAGCAGTCAGGCAAGTGTTGAGGGATGCTGATAATGTTTCTCTGTGAAAGGTCCATGGAAACCTTAAGAACCACTCCGTAAATCCATTAAGTACTTCCCAACTAGTAAAAAATAATGATGATGTCACCACAACATCCACTACACCACGGAAACCAGACTTAGCAGAAAGTATTCACAGTTAAAAACATGACTTAGCGCTTTCGCCCATAAAAAATAGAGGCATCATCAGAGTCAACATTTTAAAAATATCCTCTCCCTTATATAACATTAAATCACATGACTAACCCGATTAGAAGACAATTAAAATACAATTAATGACTGCAGCTTCCTTGAAGAACCATTCTCTGTTAACCAGATAGCCTACCAGAAAAAAAGAAAAAGTAATAAATCTAACCACAATATTTTACACCATATAACACATTAAAAAAATTCACATTCTTACAATATTCAAACTGCAATAATTATACAACAAATGATCAACATACAGAATTAAAATATATACAGTAATATGGAAACCTTGATTTTGTAGGCCATTTCTGCATCTTGGGCAATGTACCATGGAATTACCTCCTTCTCCTCTGCTTCTGGGAGACCTAGAAGTGTCCTGGTAAAAACCTTGAGATTTTTTGAACCACATTTTCCTTTCCGCTCTCTGATTCCTGGAGAAAGCTCTTTGATGGGTTGATAAATGGATAACAGTGGCAGAGAAGGTCTTACTGTTCCGTTCACTTCTGGTAAGTGCCTCCTTGACTTTTGGTCAAAACAAGGTGAAGCCATCATATGGGGCATTTATGAAGGACATTTTAAAGCAGTCCACAAAGTCGCAGAGCCGCATCCAGCCATGAGGAAGCATCGTAATACCTGTACAGTCTGCTCAGGCTGCATTATCTGCTGTGTTAGAAAGCAGTCTCATGGCTACATTCGAAGATGACTGTAGAACTGACAACTGGGAATCCACAGCTTTTTGGATATCAGCTGGTAAGTTACCCATCAGGGAATCTGAAAGTTCCTTTATCAAATCCCTATAGAATCAAATCATGTGAGCCATGTAGTTTGGTGCATGAAGAGAGAAGGTGGCTGAAATATATGTCCACTTCCCCAATCTGTCCATTACCCTAGGCTCCCTGTTAGGGGATGGACAGATGAACTCTCTTTGGACAGTTCCATTTTACTGGCGGCTACTATCACCATGCCATGTAGAGGGGGACCCCTAGCCCAGAATTTACTTTCTTTAGGGGCAACTAAAATTCTGTCTGGCTTCTTTAGACTTGGTTCTGCTACATCACGCTCCTTTCAGGATTTTTGACAAGGTCGACTAAGGCAGCAGGAGGGGAGACCACCTATGACTTTGAAGGGCTGAACTCAAAGGCTTTGAGAAACAATGACTCAGAAGAAAGAGTTTCAGTGGACCCTTTTCCCTCTGTTTCATCAATTTGAGGATGTATCCAAAGGAGATGCCTTTGGGGGAGGGGACCTTAGAGAACCTTCTCCTTCATTTAAGCTGGTGACAGACTCAGGAGAGGAGTCAATATGATTCTTTTTACAAGTCTTCTTCTGGGAAATGTGCCTTGGGACTTCTGAGGGAGACACACTGGAATTAGATGTGGGACTTAAGTGCCAAGTAGTCTTGAAGCCTAAGGGATCCATCTGTCCCTGTCTAGCAGAATGTGAGAAGGTAGGTACAGTCTTCAGAGGGAGTCTGGATGGATCTGAACTCTGGGAGTTTACCAGATGTTTTGGTCAAGCCAATGTCCTATTTACAGCCTTGAAAGCTGACTCAGCCACTGGAACCAAGATAGCTGACTCAGCCACTTGAACCAAAGAAGAACCACCTAGATTTGTACAGTCAGAAGCTCTCTCAATTCTAATGGCTGAAGGTTCCGAGAAGGACCTCAAAACTGAGCTATCTAGTGCCGAAGTCCCAAGTGGCAGTGAAAATCTTGGGTTTGATTCTACCACTGGGGTTCTGACACCAACACTCTGGCTTCAGGATTCTACCTAACCCGTGTGCATTGGAGTTCAGTGAGTTATGGAGGTTGTCAAACCTGAAGTCTTCAGAGCTACTGACTCCAAAGCTGGTACCGAAGGAAGGTTGGATCTGATGTACACTGGCTCTGGGAATGGAGATGATGTAGGAAGATGAGAAGGATGAGCAGTCAACATAGAAGGAGCTGATCCCAGACCTGTCCTCTGGGACAGAGCCGAGAGGACTCCCAACTGAATCTGTGCCCTCAAAAACCTCCTCCTCATCAGTTCAACATAGAGTTCCATGAGGTTCCTAGTGCTTCAAAAGAATGTTTTGTAACATGTGCGAATGAACCCTAGGACTTATCGGTGCTGGAGTGAAGGACAACTTTGGAGAAGGAGTCTGGATCTAAGCAACATTCAGATTTGATTGTCTTGATACTTTATAACAGCTGTGGGGTCAGGAGATCTTTTCTTACTTTTCTCTGGATGACCCTTGGATCTCTTTGTCTTTCAATTTCTCTTTAACTTTTCCCCTTTCTTTTTCTCTCACTCTCTGTTTGGATCTCTCCCACTCCTTATCCATTTTCTTTTTGGAGGAAAGGGAAGAAGTGGATGCCTTCAGGTCCAAAGATATTTTGTGCCTTGTCTGTGGAGGGAAAAGACCTTTCAAAATCAAATTTCTCTGTTCACCCTTAAAGGGCTCTGGTGTGGAAAGCAACACTGGTTGGCCCCAAGCAGTAAACACACTGCTAGTGTGGGACTTGTGGTGGTACTTTATGCCCACAGGAACAGCACTTTTTTCAACCTGTTGACATCAGAGTAAAGTAGTTAAACTATATAATAAACTTACTTATTTAAGAAGAAGTTCACTACTAAAAGTATTATCTTAATATTATATGTATAAACACAGCTAGAAGAAAACTATTAGTAAAGGCTATAAAGAACACACCAATCCATATAAAAGGTCTACTAATGCCCTAACACTATCTAATACTAAAAGCTATCACAATTTTTAAAAGGAGGAGGAAGAAAAAGCATTCACTTTTTGTGAATAATGATGGAGTTCTTGGTCCACGCATCTGGTTTACTCAGGCGGCAAACAAGATCTGTGATAGTTCAGGCAGGAGAGGGGAACTGTTGAGTAGGGGAGGAGTCAGACCTCTTGGATCCAAAGCTTTGGTACAAGGTGCCGAGGTTGAATCAGATGGATCCAACAAACCACACATTGAGTCAGACTACAAAAGACAACATTGGATCAATCGATTATACAACAAAAGAAAGAAATCTTGGCCAACTGAAAGAGAAAGAAAGCCCTACATACTAGAAGTCCATGACCAATCTAAACAGACAGCTAAGACGGTTAATTAACTAATCTGAACATTTTACAGCTATGTCCGTAACTTCATGGGAAATATGAAACAATGCATAGAACTTATTTTAAATTGCATCACCCACACTGAACTGAAGGCCATTGCCAACCTTGGATGGCAGGTTTAGCACACATTTCTCCCCAATTCCCCATGATAGTCAAAAGAAAACAGTGCATACCACAATCCCACCAACCGTTACTAGGAACAGGTCATCATTGCACTTTTCAAAGCCAAAAACACTGCACTGATGAGCCCAGATAACATCCCAGGAGGCTTACTAAATAGCATGAAACATGACTTCTCTGGTCCACTTGAATCACTTGTCAACTGGACTACAGTCAGGTTTTGTGCCCAAGGAATGGAAGATGGCTGAACTCATTCCCTTGCTCAAAGGTGGTCCAAACACTGATCAGGGTAACCACATGACGATAAGTCTGACCAGACTTGTATGTAAGGCCATGAAAAGAATCATTATGGATATGTTTGTTTCTTTCTTTCTTTCAGCTTTTCCCAGTTAGGGGTCGCCACAGCGGAACTCCGGTCTGCTAATGATTGGCAGTAGATTTTGACGTGCTGGCTTGCCGGGCCTAACACACAACCTTCAATGAAGGAACGCCCATTCACGCATGTCGCCACACAGGAGACGCTCTGAGAATCGAACGGGCAACGTCTAACTGTGAGGCGACAACGCTACTGCAGCACCACCACCACAGTATCATTATGGACATGATAAACAAGGAAATATGTAATTTGCAAATACTGGACCCATCACAGTTCAGTTTTGTTAAAGAACGGTTATACCTATTAAAGTTGATGGACTTCTTTGAGAGCGTCACCAAACAATGGATGAGGGCAAGACTGTGCACACAGCTTACCTTGACTTGGCCAAGGCTTTTGATACAATACCCCACTCAGGCATTATAGACAAGCTCATTAAATTAGGTATAAACTTTTTTTTTATCACCTGCTGGATAGCCAACTGTCTCACTGATAGGAACAAAGTGATCAAAACAGGTGAGGTCACCTCCACCAAGAGGCCAGTCACTAGTGGAGTTTCCCAGGGCTCGGTACTGGACCCATTCCTTTTTTGGCAGCTATTTCCCTGAAATGGAAGCAAATGCTGAAGGTTTATGGCTGACTAGGTTTGCATATTATTGCAAGCTGGGAGTTATCATCGACTCCACTGCAGACACTAGCATTCTTCAAGAAGGCCTATCTCTGACTAACAAATGCTGCAAAAGCCATGGTCTTAAACTCAATGCTATGAAACGCATACTTTTACCCTTTAGGAAGTCAACCATCCCTGCTAATGACCATGCTAATAATACATCCCTAAGTGGTCACATAGACAGTAGCCTTATATTCGACCACCACAAGGCCACAGTGGTCAGGAAATCCTTTTATGGTGTGCATGTTATAAATAAGGACATGACATCTAGGTCCAAAGACGTCATTATCCCACTGCACTCTGCCTTTATCAGACCAATCACAGAGTACAATGCTCCCTTCTGCATGGACCTGACTAGGCATATGCAGCAACTAGAGCAACCTCAAAGGTTCCTTACAAAAAGAATACAAGGGGTAACAAATCTGCCTTACATGGAACACCTTAAAGCCCTTTTCCTCTACTCAAGTCTCATACAGATTATTGAGGGGTGATCTATGCCTGGCTTACAAGGCATCCACAAACCCCATACTTATGAAGGGTCTATATTATAAGATCGATGGTTGAAAACATCAAACAACATATGGTCGACACCATATGGTCGATGTCTTCAAACGTCGACCTTATAAAAAGACAAAAAAGAAAAAAGTACCCTAACGGCTCATACGGATTACTGAGGGGTGATCTATGCCTGACTTACAAGGCATCTGCAAACCCCATACTTATGAAGGGTCTATATTATAAGATCGACGGTTGAAAACATCAAACAACATATGGTCGATGTCTTCAAACGTCGACCTTATTAAAAGACAAAAAAAAAAAAAGAAAAAGTACCCTAACGGGTTTAAGCAGGGGGGGGGCAAGCCCCCCTGCACCCCACACCCCCCACTACTTAAATATACCAACTCTAAGACTGCACTACATTGCAGTAAACAGAAATCTCCCCTTACAGGGATTTCCATTTACACACTTGAGATTCTGAACATTCAATATTCTCATGTCGACAATGTCAGATTCAACATTGTCGGCTTTTGAGAATATAATATAGACCCCTTATGAATCTCCTACATATTCATAAGGCAAACAGTACCAGAAATACAAGATCTAGGCACCTGAATTTTGTCTGTGAATTGAACAGAACATGCCGGTGAGACAGATATGTGTCCCAGAGACTGCCCCCCTATGGTACAGGCTTCCAATCCATGTGAAGTTGAGTTTGTCTATTACTCAATTTAAGCACAACCTAGACCAGTTGATGAGGAATAGGACATTTACACCGGGCCATGTTCCTTATGGACATAGGTAGCTTATTAATGCCTGACCCTCAGTGTCCTATTTGGACACAGATGCCATTATTCTTTCGGGAAAACTTGGTTAGGCTTAGAAAGACCGCCCCTGGTCATTAGCCTAGTAACAATCTATGAATATCTACAGAAAATTATGAAAACATTTGGTGTGGAAGATGTGAACTCAGTAGTACGAACTTGGACAGAATTTACATATAATTTCCCAATGTACAACAGCTAGATAAACCAGACATAAATTATATTTCACTGGAAAATGTGCATTTAACTGAAAGCTTCAACACACATCCAATAACTACTCCTGATCATGCACCAATAAAAACTAAGATAATAAATGCCGGGTAATTAAGTAAAAATAAGACACTGATGCTTTCCTACCTGCCTGTTAAAAAGAAAGGAATTTAAGGAATGGATAGTGGATATTATTCAAGAGTTATTAGAGAAGTTAGAAATATCTTCAGAAGTTATAGCTAGTGACTGGGATAAAATGAAAAAGGAGCTTAAAAAATAGGGTTGAAATAAAAGAATAAAATATATGGTTAAGAAGTAGTAGAAATTCTTAGATGGGCTGACAAAGGTTGAAATATTGAAGAATAAAGGGAATCTCAAAGAACAAGAGGAGCAGCAAATGCAGTGTGGTAAAATGAAAATAATGGAGTATCTGGATAATATGCATGACTTTAGAAAGACTGCAGTTAATCAATATATATTTTTTTATACCTCCAGAGCACAAAACTTTTAGCATAACGACTTAGGTAACAAAACACTGGAAGAGTTGTTGACAAACTTAGAGAACCTATAACAAGAAAAATAACCACAGATCCTGTAAAGATTTTAGAGATATTCTGGAAACTTTATGAAACTTTGTATAAAGCAGAGAAATGTGGAAATCAGGAGATTACAAATGAAAATATTTATGGAAGACTTAATTATGCCAAGGTTACAGGCAAATGAGGCTCAACAACTAACAGTAAAGACAGGAGGTGATGAGACAAAAATGTTGATGTATAATCGATCTTCAGTAAAGTCTCCAGGAACAGATGGTATTCCTGTGGATGTTTTGAAATTAGGAGGGAAGAAAGTGATAAAGCTCTGGAAGATTTTGTTTAACAGTATTTTAAAAGGAAAGGAAACACCAACATCTTGTAAGACAGCTGTGCTGCCTGTGTTACTTAAAGATGGCAAAGACTCTTCAGACCCAGCTTCATATAGACTCATTTCAATGTTAAACCACAAATATAAAGTGTTTATGTCTATATTATCTAAAATAATGGCAAAGGTGTAAAAATTTATAGATCAGTGTGGTTTTGTGAAGAAGAAGCAAATATTTAACATTATTAGAACAATGATAATCCAGAGGAAAGTAGAAGCAAGAAAATACCTCTGTTGTAGGAGGGTCTTGATGCAGAGAAAGCATTTGACAGAGTAAGTTGGAATATTATGAGTACGACACTGAAAACATTTGCATTCCCTGACACAATAATAAGGTTAATCAGAAGGATACATAAATGATCGGTGTCAAGAAGTAAAGTGGGAATGTTCCTCTCAGATAAGCTATGTTTGAACACAGGAACCAGGTAGGGGTGTTCGCCTTTCCCCTTTGTTATTTGCTTTATATTTACAGCCATTGGGAAGAAAATAAGGGACTCAGAAATACAAGGATATAATTGGTATGGTAATAGAGAAATGTTGGGTTATTTGCAGATGATATTATTTTGTACCTGATAAATCCAGAAAAGGATATCTCAGTGCTGTGGAACATTTTGAGACAGCTTCATGTCTTTTCCGGATATAAAACTGATGAAGATAAAACAAAGGCTATAGCTGTAAATTATGTACCCACACACAAACTGGTTCAGCAATAACCATACTTATGGAGACATTATAAGATGACGCATTTAGGAGTATGGATTAAAAAGGCTTCTGTTATGCCAGCTAAAATATGTGGGAAGAGACTAAAAAGATAATACAACAATTGAGAAACTGGAAACTCTTATTTATGCATATCGATAGTAAGATACAAGCAGTGAAAATGTTTTTAGATCCTTTAGTCTTGTATACGGGTCAGGTATACTTTTATCAATCCAAGAAAGAGTTGTGGACAATAATTAATAAAGAATTGAAAGAATGTATTTGGAAGGGAAAGAAGGCAAGAGTTAAGTGGGTTAAGATAAAAGATGATCGTCCAAACAGAACAAGGTGGTGTACGTTTACCTGATTTGAAGGGATATTTTACAGCTACACAGTTAAGGCTCATATACATAACACAAGCAGAAGGATATAATTCAAAGTGAAAGGGGATGATGATGATTAAGCAAGGGGGAAGTTCAAGAAAGAGATAGAGAGAGAGAGTGGGATTCTGGATGCAAATCCTTAAGGAGAATAACAACAACCACACAGAATATTATATTCATAAAGTAGCAGAAAGTATTCTGAGAACTAAGCCAATACAAGAAGAGAGACAGGAGATTTTGCCAATAGTGATGACTGCAAGTAGGGCACAGAATCTGCATTTCCTAGGCACTATAAGGACTTATTAAAATTTAATTCTGTTGGCTGCCAAAAAGCATTTACAAGAAAACTGGAATCAAAGTCTACACCAACTGTATTTGAGGTACTGAATATTATAAAAGATATAAAAAAAAAATGGGAGATGGATTTTTAGAAAAGGGAAGGAGAAAACTACATATAAGTAAATGAATGTGGGAAAATACATGCATAACAATGTCCAGAAGGAAAAGTGAGGATTAACGGAAGGCAAGAATTCAGAAATGTTTTGTAATGTTGAACTGATGATTGTGACAAAGAAAATATATGTGATGTATATTGTACTTAAATGGAAACGTTAAAATGGTTTGGGTTTCTTTTCTGTATGTTGGCCTATGTCTTAAGTGATAATTTAATATAAAGGTGTTTAAAGAAAAGGGTAGGAGTAAATTACATCAAACAAAATGGATATTGTGGGAACAATACATGCAGAAAATGTTTTGCAGGAGGAATGAGGTTTAGGAGAAGGCAAGAACTGAACAATTAGGTATTGTTGCTTTGACTATATATTGTACAACAATATATGTGATGTATAATGCTTGTAAATGTGAACTTATTAATATGGTTTGATTACTTTTATATACACGTGAATTTGCTTATGTCCCAAGTGATAATTTAATAAAGGTGTTTAAAAAATGCAGTAAATAACAGAAATGCATAAAGACTATATAGGGGAAAAAACACATAAGCAACAACCTACTACAAGGATTACACTTAATGGGAATTAATGTATGCCTAGGTGATGTTGTGAGACATGGGCAGAACTGCATGACTTTACAGCCGTTGAGTGCTGATTATACCCGTAATGGCAAATTCTGGAGGTAGCTTAAATTAGGCTACATTAAAAAATGGTAAAGGCTACCAGACACATTTTTTGTGATTTAAAGGAAATTAGGAGTGTAGTCTTCTGTCTGCAAAAAGTAGAGGGCACCCATTATTTTTTCACCAAACAGCTACGTTTCAAAAAAAAAAAAAAAGTACAGAAAACTGTGATTTTAATTGCTCAGTTTAATTTGGTTTCAGCAATCTAGAATGTTTTTCATTAAGTTAGATGTGTTGAAACAATCTACAATGTTAAAAAAGACTAGACCTGGGGAAGCACTGGTCTCTACAGCGTTGTAAGCCTTTATCTTGCTCTAGTCTGTGTAATATACTCTGTCATTAAATAACACAAGCTAGATGAGTTCTAAATTCAGTTAAATTTGCAGAGTTCAAGAGCTGTCTTGTAACAAATTTCTGCCCCTTTATTAGGATTACTGCACAGACTGATGTATAACATAACATAGACACAGACAAACAGTATGTGTGAATACATAAACATATTAAAAACGTCAGTGCATACATCATCAAAAAATAAACACCAAAATGAACAAACAATAAAAATAAAAGCTGAGACACACGCTGATCAAATATGAAAGCAAACACTTTCTTTTTCTAATCAGTAACAACAAAATACATAAATAAATAAATATACCAGTACCGCCTTAATACTTTCTCTGAACAACGATACCATTTGGAAAAGGGTGTGGGGGTGTTGGGTGTAGCAACAGGGTAAGGATGGACACAAGGGGCATTATATGCATGTATGGCTAAATATGATATGCATATAATGCACACATGTGCATACACAGATTATATGCAAAGGACTAGTTCATAAAAAACAAAAACAAAAAAAAATATGTACCAATTGTCTTAATCTCAAAACTTAGCAACCACTCCTTAATCACCAACATCCCTTCACTAGTCTCTAACAACATAACCATTCATCTATTGCCCAATTAGCGTTCACCTACAATTCTCATAACAAAAATCTCCTCCACAACCGGCCTCTTTTAAAGTCAAGTCTGACTCCTACATGATAAACTGCAAATCAATATTCAGTTCAGATGACTGCAAACTTGGAGCAGCATTAAACTCCTTACCTGATTTCCAGATTCTTCATGAGGGGATAACACGCACCAGTAAATCGTGCTTGTACCACGGCCTGAAACTAAATTCCAAGAAATGCAGCACTGTGTCCTTTCGCAAGTCTGCGCACCAATGCACCTAGCGCACAGGTGGCAGCCCTTTGAAAGCTGACTTTGCCATCACAAACTTGAATGCTTTCCTTGACAATGAACTAGTCTTTGATCACCATGTATACATTGTTGTTAAGAAATCCTTTTACCTAGCCATACTTATCACTAGGAGTATTTCTTCCAGATCTAAGGCAGTTATTACTTATTACCATGGAGTATTTCTTCTAGATCTAAGCAGGTTATCATGGCCACTTTGTTATGCACATGACCAAGCATATAATTCATCTTGAGAGAAAGCAGCATTTCCTCACTAAGATAATCAACGGTATGTCCTTCTTGACCGCCTTAAAGCATCCTCTCCTAGTTTTCTGTTTCTTACAGATTTTTGAGAGGTGATCTCTCTCTAGCGTACAGAGCCTCAAAAGGATCCAGTCCTATGCAACCTCCTGCACATGTAGAAAACCAATAAAATCCTACACACTTGCTCGAGGGAGCTTAACTTCCACCAAGATCTATCAGGATCTCTTGGAGAGACAGATCTATATCCACAGAATCGCTCTTTTATGGAATAGGCTTCCTTTGGATAAAAAAGAAAGGAGATTCCTAAGCCTCTTCAAGTGTAACCCGGATACCTACAATTTGGGATATTGTAACTATGCTACTAATTGTCTGTAGGCTATTAACTTATGAATTGCAGCTCCCCTTTAACACATATAACTCCCCTTTAACACATATACAATGTTGGTATAACACATAATGCAATATCAGGCACATGGAAACTGCATATAGTTAACCCACGTCCTAAACAACCTAACCCCACAAAACTCACTCATACTGTCCAATCTCTATCTTCCCCACTCTTGGCAAAATTCAAAAGAAAGTCATCTACACCCAAATTACCCAATACATAAGTAACTACGACCTTATTTCCAACAAGCAACTTGGCTTCTTGTCACAGTTAAAGTTGAAATTTTACTAAGAATCAATAAAGGTCACTTACTGGTGGCATTTTCATAGATGCATTCAATCTAGCTGACCATAATATAATATTGCACTATGTTTTTACAGGCATGATCAATGATACCCTACCATGGTTCCAAATCGTCACTTCGGTGTCAAAGCTTAGGGCTCACTAACTATACTTCAACCAATCTTAAACAAGGATTCTGAAAAGGATTCACACGCACCCCACTACTATTTTCCATCTACGTTGACAAACCGTCCTTAGTGGAGCCACAGCTTGCTCATCTTGTTCAGTGATAACAAGGATACTAGGGATTTTGTAACTGTGATGATAAAGATAAACCTAAAACATACAGTAATTGTTTGCATGTATAGACACCATAGACACCAGAATCAAGTGCTCATCACCTAGAGGAATTCATACATTTCTTGCATGAAACACTGGAAGGAAAAATAACAGTGGCTGTGGACCTAAATTTACCAGAAACAGACTGGAATAATACTGATGCAACGTTAGTAAGGAAATTATTTATAACATATGTTCAGGAACAGTAATTGCTTCAGACTGCAAAAAAGCTAGCAGGGAACAGAACCATACTGGACATTATTTGTATTCCTAAGGAAATGACGGCTAGTTCATGTCAAATTTTACCACCGCTGATGTGCAGTATCATGAGGTTATAAAGGTTAAATTACTGATAGATTAATGACAGGCAATATGGAAGCAAAACGGTCACTATGTAAAACTAACTGGAATGATGCGTTTAGTGGAAAAACTGCAGAAGGAACGTGGCAAGCTTTGAAAGGGAAAAATGTTTAACATCAGGATATATTTCCATAAGAAAAAGATAATTATGAGACAAAAAATATAAGAAATGGAAAAAAGGTTGAACTATAACTTTGAAATTGAAATAAACAAGCTGGACAGACAAACTGAACATAGTGTGAGACAAGTTAAGAAAAAAGCGTGAAGAAAATGTATTTAATGATATTGAGCATAATAGGAATATATGTAGATATACAATATATTGTAGAAGTAGATATATGAAAATTGATAGATCATGTATAAATTCTAAAAAAATATTCTCAAACAAAATAGATTACAGATACAGTTACAAAATCTTATGCAAAGCAACTTGGCTGTACAAAGGGAGTGATAAAGTGAACTAGTAACATCCTGGTAACTTCAGATACTGAAATTAAATTAGATTATATAGAAAAAGAACTACACAAACTGGACTCAAACAAAGCACAGGGAGGAGATGGAATTAGTAACAATGACCCAAGAAGACTTCGGCGTGAACCTACAGTGTTACTATATGTTACTCATTAGGTCATTTAAGTATGGGGAGATTTCTCAAGATTGGAGACATGCAGTTGTTAAACCAGTGTTAAGGGAAGGTGAACAAGACAAACCCAGAGTCATACAGACCCATACGTTTACTTTCTTATTGTGGAAAATAATGGAAAAGGTTATTTTGGATAAATCATTGTCAGAACTGAAAGGTTGGGACTTGAAACCATATGTCAGCAAGCATATGTTGAAAATAGAACTATAACCACCTATAACATAATGTTATGGAACTATAAGTTGTATAAAAATATTTATAAAGTCTAGGAAAACAGAAATGATGAAATCATTATTTGTAAGCTACATTAGACCCATGCTAGAGTATATGGAATAACAATATGGAAACCTTATAAGAAAATACATTAGAAAGAGTACAGTGGAAATATTCAAGGACATCCACTGAAAAATTCAGTTATTATAAAAGACTAAAATATCTGAACTTGTACAGTGTCACATAGAAATTTTTAAGAGGAGACTTTATTCAGGTATACAGGGCATTTAGAGACAACTACCTCCAGAAATGTTTGGGGTTATCAAAAAGTAGAGAATCATCAGACAACCTATGTAGAAAATTATTAAAGGAATGAGAAATGTAATACTTGGCTCTCTGAGAGTGGAGCTGATACATGGAATAGACTACTAAATTATATTAAAGCAAGGACTAGTTTAGATATTTTTAAGAACAACTTGGACAGTTATTATGGGAATTACTGTTTTGGTAACTTGGCACGTTAGAACACCATAATTGCTTGTGCCTGAAATATGTGCATACATATATATATATATATATATATATATATATATTATGTAGTGCACAGTGCCACACCCTCCTTACCTGGAACTTTTCAACTCTCAGTAAGCCAAGGAGCAAACAAAAAAAAAAAAAAGAAAGAAAGAAAAAATGTTCATTCTCTGATTTGATGCTCCTCTCCTAAGGCTGAAGAGCAAGCCAGGTACATTCTCTTCTATCTCTGCTGCACATCTCTCTGCAAATGCAGTATCAGCATTCAGTAACTGAATACCAGTACTGAGGATCATGACCCTTAATATCTTGTGCCAGGCACCTTCACCCCACCTTAGCCATGCCTTGGCCATTCTCTCTTCCTCACACCCCACTATTACTTTATGCTGATGGCATGGTCTTTTTCTGATCAAAATAATCACTCCCATTACTGCACAAAGAACTACAATCTGACTTTCTCTCCCTAATCTACAAAATAAGTAACAAAAAGTTACTGTTCATCTCCTCTAAACCAAAACTTTCTCTGCACTAGAAATACTGCCATAGAAACCACCTAGAGTTCTGGCTAGAACCATCTTTCATTTCACTCTCCATTAGACAACATAAAGAAGATCATTAACTCGTTATTATTCTGGGCCAACAGAATATCATTCTTTCTCTCTCAGGCATCCACAATTGCTATAGGAAAAGGCATCTTACTTCCCCAACTACAGTAAGGCCTTCTCTTATTAGTATACTCCTCAAAAAGAAATTCCATACTGAAACAATCAACAAACATTTTTGCAGTTTCAGAATACTCTCACCCAAACAAAAACATCACTGCAAAACCCTACAAAAAAAAAAACTGGCTACCAGTCGAACAAAGGAGAGATTTTCTCTTCTGCTCACAATTATTCAAATGTCTGTGAAACCAAATCTTCTCCCAACTATCAGCTAAATTAATACAAGAAGCCCCGTCTTACATCCTCAGAAATCAATTGCTTAGCACATACACTGCAAGGCCCTAAATCAAAAAACTCCAATGCACAGATCAATGCTTCTCTTTTCTAGGCTGAAAACTCTGGGAATCTATTGCCTCTTACCTCAAAGAAATATCTTACCCAAAATTCCATTCACAGCTGAAAGCTCATCTCCAAAAAATCTCATTACCTAAGTACACCACAATCTCTCATAGCTTTCATATATTTATGCCATCATCTCTCAATAATAACCAACAAATGGAGTACTCTTCTCAAGAATCTCTATGACTGCAGTCTATATAATTGCATATATATGTTTCTGTAATCTCAAAATTTATTTATTTCCAGTTTCATCTTTCTGGTTGCCACTGTAATTGTCAAACTGTAATACTTTTCTGTAATACGTTCTTCCAGGCTGAAACTGAGATTAGTCAAGTTCTGGTCTACCCCAGTTAACAAATTCAAATTACATTATTAACTTACACTTCTCAGAGCTGAAGCCAATGTAGCTCCAGTTGCACAGAGTGTTAAGAAGAACAGATTATGGTGGTTCAGACACACGCGCAGGAAAGCAAAAAATAACTTTGTAAAGAAGATATGGGAAGGCCAGGAAGAAGGCAAGTGGAAACGAGGACATCCAGCCAAAAGATGGATGGACTGCTTGACAGAAGACCTGTGACTGTCAGTCATGATTGTCAAAGAAGGTAGAAGAGTGACCCTAAATTGAAGGAGTTGGCATGGGAATAGCCTTCTGGTCTTCCAGCACCAAAGGCAAATGTGATACCTGTTGAGACACTGACATTAACATGTGCAAGCATTCATAAAAAATAAAAGTAAAACCATGTGCAAGCATTCTGTGCTCCATGCACACCAGGACTGTGAATTGATAAGGTGTTATACTATAAGTATAGCCCAGTCAAGTATCAAGAATGATACCAAACAAGAGTTGCCCTGCAGTTTACAAGCCTAAGAGTAATCATCATACATTCCTGGTGCCCCCCACCCTAGGTAGCCTCTGATCTGATGCAATCTATTTTTTTGGAGGGGGATGGAAGAGATGAAGTAGGCTTCAAGTACATTGGATAGTAAGTGGTGAAAAGTCCCACTGGCTGAAAAAAAATAACAAAAATGTCAATAATATAATCATAAAAACATGTCTTCTTAGATTCTGACCGCAGCAAAGGCCTTCATGGGAATGCAGAGCATTATTACATGGAAATAGTGTTGAATCTATTAAGAGATGGCAGATAAGCAACACCTGCATGAATTGGTAAGTAGCAGATAGCCCTGTATTTGGGTCATAGCCAGGCTTCATAAACTGATCACAAACATGTCTTAAGAGACAAAACTTGAGGGAATGCTGGAGGCCAAGCTGGCAAGTGGCATAAGATGAGACAAAGACAGGAAGTGCAAAGGAACTTAACAGCTAAGCATGTATTTTAATCTACCCAAGGGAGGTTATGTTGACAAGGGAGGTTAATCTGCTTGGGGAGATCAGTCTGAAAAGATATGTTGTGCTGGCCACAGAGGTTAGTCTAGCTCTTATGTTGTAACCAAGTATACAGTCCTGGAGACCACTGATGAGCATAGCCCAGTTTGTACAATTGCCCAAGAGTACTGTCTAGTTAAGTGACCTGCTTAGAGTCAAACAGTAGATAAATGAAGGTCAAAGAAATCAAGTCAAAGACTATAGAATGTAACTCATTAACAGCTCAAACTTAATTCTCTGTGCTAACTGCCTCACAAGCTTTGGGCTTGTCTAGGATTTGAAACTGCAATCTCACTCAGCCTAAATGAGGATCATACCTCTAGACCAACAAGCCATATCTGAGGAGATTAATTTTGCCAGAGAGGTTAATCTGGTTCGGGAGGAGGCTATGCTGCTCTGTGTGGTTATTCTAGTCAAGGAGGCTATGGTGATTGGGCGGTTAACTGGGCTGGAGAGATTATGCTTGGTGAAGAGATTAATTTGGTCAAGTAGGTTATGCCAGATGATGAGGTCAATCTGGTTAGGGAAGTTAAAGTGGTTGAGGAAGTTACGCTGGTTGGGGCAGTTAAGCCATTCAGGTAAGCTACACACTGGTTGGGGAGGTTAATCAGGTTGGGAGTGCTATTCTGATTAGGGAGAATAATCTAGTCAAGGAGTTTATGATGGTTATGGAAGGTACCCAGGCCAGGAAAGTTAAGCTTGACAGGAAGTTCTGCTGAAACAGATGGATCTGGGACCACTGTCTTACAGCTCAGATGCAGCCAGCAAGTGACAGCCAGTCTGCAGCAGAGAGGTAAACAGAGGGAAAGGAGCAATGCTGTAAGCAAGAAAGAGCAAAACCTTAACCAAGAGAGAGTATGGAGGTAGAAAATACTCCAAAAAAAAAAACCACAGCATAGTACAATTAGGTTTCCGACATTACACCTTTTACTGGAGAACAGAGAAAATGGAAATGGCTGCCTGAGCATAAAGAAATTCTTTTAGCCTTTTGCTCATTTATTTTTGGCTGCCTGACGCCTAAGTGATTACTGTGAATCTCTAGGAAGGTATGTGAAGTCATGTGATCGGTATAAAAAATATTTCCTTAATCCAATATGTCGCAATATGCAATGTCTTCTGGTGCAGTTTACAGAACTGCAAGATCACAAAACAAAATAAGTTTTATATGTCACAAGTGCTTACAAATTAATGCCATTTCTTCCTATCTACATTCTTTCTAGCTTTGACTTTGATGACAGCATTAGACATTAATATAAAAAGTAAAACTGTGAAATACAACACGTTTCTTACAGATGGATTCTGCTTTGTTACGCCAATCCGACAAAGGACGTCACCTTTGTTGCTGATACCCCATACCGCCACGTGACCATCCTGGGGTGCAGAGATAGAAGGAATAAGAGAGATATCCCACAGCAGTATAGGAGGAACTTCTAACCAAGGTCCTGTTGTTGTTAATTTACATTTTCTGAACAGAAACAAACAAAATTTGAAGTAAAAACTTTTGGTAACCCAGTAAGATGTTCACTGTACAATGTGAATTAATTCATAAGAAGTCAAAGCGATTTCTTTTTCTCTCTCACATAGTATGTGACACTGATAAAAATTACAGAAAACAAAACCAAGACATCCTCTCTTCCATCAATTCATTAGGCATATATTTGAAAATTATATAGCTATATATATTTTTACAGTAGTGAATTGATTGCAGAAGTCAGATTTACAAAAAAAAGCAGTACCTACCAAAACAGTTTATATGTACAAACATACATATACAAACACACACGTGTGTGTGTGTGTGTGTGTGAGTGTGTGTGTGAG
Source organism: Protopterus annectens (assembly GCF_019279795.1). Lineage (NCBI taxonomy): Eukaryota > Metazoa > Chordata > Ceratodontiformes > Protopteridae > Protopterus > Protopterus annectens. The sequence continues at coordinate 574,649,926 of NC_056746.1, forward strand.
TGTGTGTGTGTGTGTGTGTGTGTGTGTGTGTGTGTGTGTGTGTGTGTGTGTGTGTGTGTGTGTGTGTGTGCGCGTGCTCAGCTAGTTACTGAAAAGTGGCACAGCAGAATCTGTGGAGACTCAACCACAGAAAATGAATTTCCCACCCAATACAGATACTCCTAATATGAGGTGGGGGAGCCCGTGTGAAAAGCATTCTGACATGAGTAACTGGTGCAGCCTTTCAGTTTATGCTTTTCTTATATTTTAAACAGTTGTTTTGTCTGATGGAGAATGGTAAAGTTTAGGAAGGTATCAGGGCCATTGAATATTAAGTCCCTAATAATGCCATAAGGGGAGTAAAGCACAAAAGCCTTCACAGAGTACAAGATGGTAAAAATGGGACAGAAGGAGATGACTTAAGTAGGGAACGTGCTGCAAATTCAAGAGCAAATCCCTCTGGCAAGGGAATACTGGACTGCTGTGTGAGCTCAAGGAATCACAGACAGAGAAACTGAAGAGATAATGTACTCAATCAGCATGTTGGTCGATATATGACAAGGCCCTCTGCATTCTGCAACTATTTACACTGCTCAGCATAATTCTGATTTTTCTCTTGCTGCTGTGCTTAAGAGTCCATATGACTCCTTTTGGGACATATGATGTCATAAGCCAGGCTGGAAGGACACACATGACCCCAGTGCACTGTAGTTTGACCTCATGCACTAAGTGAGCACAATCTGAAGAATATTAAATACATTATGTCCTTGATGAGGTTGCAGGGACATTTGTAAATGTGTGATGGATGGAAAAGCTGTCCAAACACAGTGAGATGGTGGGACAGGTAAAAAGAATCCATTGGGAATGACTTTCTCACACATCAACTGATATGGTGAAATTTATCTACTATATCTGACTCTGAAGGCCTTCTGCACTAATTAACTTATGAAGAATCCCAAGCAGGAAAGTTAACCTGCCTAGAAAGCTAAAGTAAGACAAAGGCCAAAATGCAGAAACTCACATAACTGAGTTCTGTAGCACCAGGCTCCTAAAGGAGGTCTGGATGATGAAATCACAGCCTGAGCAACAGTTTTTGATGAAGGTGTGAACCAATGACCAGGAGGATGCAGTAATAATGTCTGTAATAGATGCATTCTACAAACAGCCACTGAACAAAGATGGAATGCCCTCAGACAGCAGCATTTTCCAAAGCTCGGTTAGCCATGTCTTGGCAAAAAAACTAATGCAAACAGCAGTTCACCTGAACCGAGTTTGCTTTAGCTACCACCATACCTCTCAAACTTTTAGCACACAAAATCTGGACAAAGCCTAAAATAATGGGGGGACAAAGGCCCAAAATAGGGACATAATTTAAAAATAGTTTTTATAAACTTAGAAAGTTGTTAGTGTAACAGGATTTGTGTTAGCGTGCATTTTCAGATGTACATGAAGTCTAAAACCCAATGTGTGTCACTATTTAGTGACTTCATTCATCAGTGGTTTGACAGAAAACCACAGATTTTATGAGGAACAGGCCAAAAATATGAGGGGAAAAAATCTGGACATTTCTGTGAAAATCTGGGCAGTTGAGAGGTATGGTTACTACACAACCCTCATTAACAAACACAAATAGACAATCAACTGGTCTCCCTTCCTGAATTTTTGCAATTCCTTCTGGTAAAAACCTAAACTGATAGCACACAGTAAGGTTATAAAGGACTCTCATGTCTCTGGTGTCTGTCTACAGAACAAAAATGGGAAGGTAAATGCACTGGTTTAAGGACAGTTCTAAAACCACTTTTAGTCTGACAGAAGAAAAGGAAGAAGACAACAATGGACCTATCTAGTATGTTCTTTAAGTACACTAACAATCTACATCCCTTCAATCCCTGCCTTTCCTCACTTTTTCTTTTTTGACTTGCTCTATGCCCTCTATGGATTTCCGCTCCACTATCCAGTCCAACAGACTATTCCACAGGTCCACCACCCTCTATGTGAAGACCCTTTATAGCCATGAAAGGCATAAACATGTACAATTAGGTGGTAAACAGCACAAAATATTAATTTAGCATTTGAGTAAACAATGAATATCATTTGGGAAAGACATATGGAACAGACCTTTACTGTACCCAACATAAGGAATAACATCTAAGATATTTTGGACAACATCACTGATATTAACTGCAAGCTGCCAAACAATTTATCTGACACATTGCATTTCAATGTGGTTGTTTGTTACTACATTTAACTCATTTAATTCTGACCAGCAAGAGTTTAATTAATGGAGTTCATGCTAGTTTTGCTGGCTGGTACTGCATGAATTATACACATCTGCACGCTCCTTTTAGGTGGTCCATAATCCGCATGGTGAAAAGGTTGTGATTAGTATACTCTCTAATATTAAGTGGGATGTTATTCCAGCTGGCAGTTACAACTTTGAAAATGCTTTCTCTAAATTTCAAGGCACGTGCAGACTGATATCTTTACAGCTTCTTAGGGCACAGAATAGAGTTTTTGTTATTAACTTGCTCTTCAGAGGTGATCAGTAGTTACTGTTGAGTAATTTCACGAATAAAGAATTTAGGAGGTATGTTACAGCTAAACAGTTAGCTTTATCAAGTGCTGGTCAATGCTGTCCTTTGCTGGGAGCAAGATGAATAAATAAATCACAATATTTTGTTTTTAGTGACCTGTATTAGGGAAATGTTTTGTGGTGAATTTATTGCAATTCCACATAATGCATATCCTAAATGAGGGATTAATACACTGCGGGATGCAGTGGTGCAGTCGTTAGCATTGTAGCCTCTCAGAAAGAGGTTCTCTAGTTCAATTCTCGACTGGGGTCCCTTGTGTGGAGTCTGCATGTCCTCCCTGTGTTCATGTGGGTTTCCTCCACGTGTTCCGGTTTCCTCCTACATTTTAAAGACATGCACCTGGAGGTTTCTCCCCAGGCCTCTGCTGAAAATGAGCTCAGTCCCAGTTGGATGTTGCCAGTAAACAAATGTTAATAGATAAAAATAATAGATACATTGACTGCAATAGATTGTGTAGATTCCCTGATTAGCGTATGTGAGATTTTATATGAAGATTTTACTTGATTTTATACTTTATCAATTATATTTTTGGTATGCTGGTGAAAATTTAGGTTTTAGTCTAAATATACTCCAAGGTAACTTTGTGTTTTCACTGATGGTGAGGGCTCACTAATGGGTCCCTTACTACTCAGTTTCTGTATTTAGCTTAAACTTTAGGCCATACCTAACACCTTTACTGTAGCTTTTATAGTTTTGGATATGTGGCTTTTATTGGAAGATCAGTACCATATCTGGCTGAAGTGCTTTTGGAATGCTTGTTTTAAGTATTTGTCTGATCTATATACATTAGTGACAACACTGTGATAGCCATTCTTTCCAAAGACATCAATTTGCACTCATCAAGCCAGTGTGGCAGGAGTAAGGATGATCTGATGTCTCTGCTCCTTTCTCCCTAAACCACTTATCTATGTCCTCACACACGTCCACTCTCCTTTTTTTTCTTCACTAGGCAGCTTTTAATGGGGCCAAGAGCATACAGCGTATGTGCCCTATACTCATTTGGGAAATTCCCTTTGAACAACAGCTGTAATAGATAATATTTTGATATCTCCTGACTTAAAATACTCAGTTGTTTAGAAAGTTTCTGAGTAATTTTAGGATAACAACGGAGAATATAAATTGCAATGATTTTGATACCACTTTAACCAAGCTGTGTTTGATATCTTAACATTCACTTCTGCCTGTCTGTATCTTTCTCTCTCTCTCTGATGGTAGGAATGTCTGCTGGCCCAGATGGCATCTTGAATGAAAATGTAAATAATATGCCACCTGAGCTAACTGAGCTTGACTATCATCTCTCTAATAGTTTCCTAGCCACTTGAGAGGTATTCATCACCTGGATAGATGTAAAGCTGCAATAGTTATTCTGATCTACAAGGGAAAAGCAGAGCAAACTCTAAAGAAAATCATCATATTATAATATAATTATTGTGAAGCTTAGGGAACACTGCACTTTAGATCTGATAGGTGCTAACTTACTGGACCTAAAAATCACAGACTGTAACCAATATGGTTTTGTTAAAAAGAAACCTAACAAGGTCATCATCCAATATTTCTAAGGGTTGACATTAAGACCTTGTAGACCAGTTTACCAGTTGGTGTCATCTTTTTGGTAATGTCACAAACATTTGATTTATTTGACCAACAAATCCTGATTCGGAGACTATTCCATCTGGGTAATGACAAATACATAGATCCAAAAGTGGTTGTCTGACAGGTCTATTTAAACTGTGGCTCAGTAACATGCTGACCATGCCTATTTTTAAAGTTGAAAAGTTTGAAACGTCGAGGTTGATATTTTATATTCATTTATATTTATATATACGTTTTATAATGTTGAGTATATATTTTTATATACACATTTTCATATTTACATATTTTTATGTTTTTAGGTATCGCGCATATTTCATGTAGTATACCTTCCACCTTGTATGCATTTTTATGTGTTTAAATACAGATTAATTGATTTGGTTCTTAGTAGTTATAGTTTTTATAGTTTTTAAGGTAATTGACTTTTTATGTCCGGGATATTATTATGTAGGTACCTTTAAAAGTTGAGTGGCGGGTCTCGCTTGATTAGTAGCACATGATGTATAGTACGCTATTTATTTGAACTTGAAAATGCATTTTTTATTCTGTTTCTGAAGAAGTTAGCTTATTAAGCTAACGAAAAGCGCTTTAAATAAATTTCCTGTTATATTCATCTCGCTAGTTTGGGCTTTTGTTTCGACAGTACCTGTTGCTATTTTCATAGTTATTTTTAATCCTATCAGGGGATATGTGGAGATCCACCTTGGATCCCACTCTTCTCACTTATATGACTGGATCTTCCAGCTTATCCTGTGATTTAACATAGTAAATATTGTGATAATACAAACTTAGACTGTAACAAGGGATCCTGTAGAAGTATTTAGAAAATTCTTTGAAAGCCTGTACAAAGCAGAGAAATATGGAAGTCAAGAAAAGGTACAACTGGAAATGTTTATGGAAGAATTAAATATGCCAAGATTAGAGGCAGAGAAGACACAATTACCAACAGTTAGGATAGGAGGAGATGAGATAAAAATGGTGATGTATCAATCACAATCCACAGGAAAGCCCCCAGAAGTAGATGGTATTCCTGTGGAAGTTTGGAAGCTAGGAGGGGAAAAACTAATAAAGATCTGGAAGGTTTTGTTTAACAGTATTTTAAGAGGAGAAGTACCAGCATCCTGGAAAAAAGCAGTGGTAGCTGTTGTACCTAAAGAGGGTAAAGATCCATCAGATCTAGCTTCATACAGGCCCATATCAATACTAAACCATCATTATAAAGTGTTTATGACTATAATGGCTAAACAAATGGCAAAAGTGATGCCAGAATTGATAGCTATGGATGAATGTGGTTTTGTGGAGTAAGCTGGGACTTCTTTATTAGCAGAGTGATCGAAGCATTTGCATTCCATGATAAAATTATAAGGTTGATTAGGAGGATATATGAGGGATCGGCGGCGAAAATTAAATTGGGTTGAGCCCTCTCTGATAATCTTTACTAGTGCAGAGGAACCAGGCAGGGGTGTCCTCTCACCCCTTTGCTATCTGCACTATATTTAGAACCACTGGCAAAGAAAATAAGGGACTCAGGAATTCAAGAATATAATTGGTATGGTAGTCAAGAAAGGCTGGCTCTATTTGCAGATGACATTATTTTATACCTGACAAAATCAGAAAGGGCATTACAGTGTTTTGGAACATAACGAGACAGTTTCAGATCTTTTCAGGATACAAAATTAATGAAGCAAAAAGCAAAGGCAATAGTGGTAAATAATGTACCCACATATGAATTGGTTCAGAAATATCCATACTTATGGGGACATGATAAAATAAATTACTTAGGGGTATGGATTAAAAATGATTCCGGTGTGGCAGCTAAGAATATGTGGGAAGAGACTAAATAAAAGATAATACAAAAACTGAGAAAATGGAAGCTCTGTTATATGGATATTGATAGCAAGATACTAGCAGTTTAAATGTTTTTAGTCCCTTTAGTCTTATACACAAGTCAGGCATATTTTTTATCAACCAGAGAAGCTGTGGATAGCAATTAATAAAGAGCTGAAGAATGTTATCTAGGAAGGGAAGACGGCAAGAGTCAAGTGGAATAAGCTTATTCTTCCAGTAGAACAGGGAAGATTGGGATTACCTGATTTGAAGGGGTATTTCAGAGCAACACAGTTAAGGCTCCTATAGATAGCACAAGCAGAAATGTATAATTCAAAGTGCAAATACAGGATGGTGAAACATCTGTAAACTAGGCAGAGGTTCTTTCACAGAAGTAGGGCTCAGAAAAAGAGTAAGAGCATTTTAAAGTGGTCTGGGTATCTCAAAGTGGACATAACCATGATTGTCTTTGTAAGAAAAATGGTATGGCCTGTCAAGTTGGGTCATGTGTTTAGATAAGTACATAACAAAGTTGGAATTATACTCTACAATAGGCCTGAGAATTGAACAGTACAGGGATATGATGACTTCCATGGATTGAAAAGATATACATCTGATGATCAGTCTAGCTATGTAAAATAACTTCCTAACAACAGTGGTAATGTGGTGGTCAAAGGACAGCTTGTTGTTAATGAAGTGTCCAACCTCAATGACCAAATCAGTTTTCAGTGGGATGTTACCATTGTGACAGAAGCATAGTTTCCCAGGTTTGCCAAAATGACACAGTGTTGCATTTCTTGGCATTTAGCTTGATAGTCGAAGCACCACTTGACAGTGCACTTTAGGCCTTTCTGGAGAATCTGGTGGTTAGCTAAAGTGTTTATGACCATTCCCAGTTTGCAGTCATCAACAAACTTTGCGAGCCACAGGCCCTTGCTGTTGGCCTTGATGTCAGAAAAGCAGATGTTAAAGAGTAGTCCCAGTACAGATCCCTGGGGTACACAGGTTGTAACTACTATTTTGGTTGAGAGTGTACCTCCAGCACTAATAGAGAGGGTTCTGTCATAAGCTAGTGTGATATCCTGCAGATAACAGGGGGTACATTTAGTTTGATTAGCCTATCAATGATGCCAGAATGTAAAATAGTATCAAAGGCTTTCGCCAAGTCCAGGTATGCAGCGTGAACTGTTATGCCTGAATCCTACTCAACAGTGAAGTGTTTAAAAAACCTCCACCAGGTTTAGGAGGCAGAATATATCTTAAACCCATAATGATTTGGGGTACAGGGTTTGAAGACTGCCTCTGTCTTTATTAATGAGTCTGATTAGGATACATTCTATTACCCTATAAATAAGCCTGGTGAAGCTTGTGGGTCTGTAGTTTCTCAAGATCATTTGTGCCCCCCCCCTCCACCTTTGTGGAGTGGGATGAATACTGCAGTTCTCCATATCTCTGGCATAAATCCAGTGGAAAGAGTGAGATTGAACAGACCTGATAACAAATAAGCCAGATGATGTTTGGTGCTCTCAACAAGACAGTCTGCACAGGATCCAGGCCCATGGAGCTAGTGCTCTTAGCCTTGGGGAGAGAACCCGGGTCCTGTTCAGAGGTGACTGGGGAGGGTGCAGCACAAGCATACCACTGTGATGTGTTGGGGATAATTAAGCAGAAATGGAAGAATAAAGTTTGAGCTGAATTTGTCTGCTACTATGTTGACTGTGCCTTCAGGTGATGAGTATGTGTTGTTATTTTATATCAACTCAGAGCACTGCTGGGTATTACTTCTGAGGTTTCTGATATACTTAAAGAAGGCTTTGTGGTTATCTTAAGCATGGCTGGCAATTCTTTCTTCATACTTTCTTTTTGAGGGTAGAAATTGGTGAATAAGATGACAAGCGCTTTGGGATCTTCACGTAAGGAGAGTGTTTTAATTTAATCAGGCCATCAGCTAGTTGGGATTTATTTGACTTGGAGTAGTTTTTGAAAATGGAGGGATTGCAGGGTAACCCGGGTCTTGCACTTAAGGTGTCACTGTATGGTGGTCAGATCTGACCAGTGATTTGGTAACTATAAGTGCTGAGCAATTGGGGGGTCTAGGTTGGTGAGAACTAAGTCCAACATTTTTGAGCCTCTTATTAGGATCTGGACTAGTTGGTCAAAGGAGATGGCATTAATGAAGTCCAGGAATGTCTATGCATACTTATTTGTAGTAGCATAGGTTCTCTACTTTATGGAGGGGTAGCTGAGTCACCCAAGAGATTAGTGCTAGGCTCTACACTGGGGGCGTTCATTTTTTTAGATATGTCTCGCAGTTTGTTGGGGTCATGGAAGAAGTTACAGTACTTGGCAACAAAGTGGTACCGGGTTTTGTTTATCATGAGAAGGATGTGGAGGAGTTCAAGGTCATTGCGCTACATTATGAGTCCGGGGAGGAAATGATTTCTGAGGAACATGGATATTCATCCTCCAGCAACACTTTCCAATTCAGCATTGCATTGGAAGTAGTGGCAGGCATTACATCACTGTCCTGCTGGATACCTGTCACTGTATTTGAAGAGACTGGCCTTGTCTAAAAAAGCACTATGGAGGAGGAACACTTGTTTGCCATTATATGGAAGCCTATATGGAAGCCATGAGGACAGAGATCCATGCTATTACTAACAAAGAAGTTAGGGTTGTTAATCATCTCCTCCCAACCTGATATGGGCTGTCAATCATCTCTTCCCAACCTGATATGGGTTGTCAGTAACCCCCTACCAGGTGCTCTGCAATGGTGGATTTATACAATATAAAAGTCAACATACAATACACATCTAATGGTAGTAGGATCTTCAGGTAATAGTATATTTTAATTGCCTATACCATTTCTGAATCCAGAAAACAATTAATTTGGGCAAAAATTTAAAGCATTACAGTTCCAGTCTACTTTCATTAAATTCACAGTTGTATTTATTAACTGTTAGCCTCCTACCCTCAAGCCTCAAAATGCTGCTTTTGCAATAGAGCCACATTCCACTGCATTTTGTCAAACACTGTGACATCATTGATAAATCTCTTGACACTGGGGTGTCTTCTAATACTTGTGCTGTGCTCTGAAACATATCTGGACTGAATTCACACTAAAAAAAAATTCTGTTATCTTCTTATACCACAAATGAGTAGTAACAGTTGTAATACTTCTGCCCTTCAGGGAGGATTTCTATCCTGGTACTATGATCCAAGCTTTAATTTGCTGACAAAAAAAAGATAAAAAAAAAAAAACACTTGCACCATCCATGTCTAAGATTACATTGCTTAGAGTTGTAGTTGCAACTCTTACATTCACAGACTTCCTAACCTTCTAAGGGTTCAATGTATTAAGGAAGGCTAACTCAAGGCTTTAGTAAAGACTGCCTAGGGAGATTGCCATCCAGATGAAATGAGTCACATACAGCATTCCCAAACCGACTGTCCAAGTGTGAATTGGACACTGCAGCTTAAGATGCCTAACAGAAAGTGGTAAAGATAAAGAATTCCAGACATGACCATCCCTATAAACAAAACATTGATTCTTAAGCCTGGAGAAGACAACTAGCAAGCTAACAAAATATTCTGGTATTTAAACAATGGGAAAATATTAACCCAAAGGAAGTTCACAAAATACACTTACTAAAGCATTTGTATATCAAGATACCACCTCACCCCAAAAAGTCTTTATTAAATGGAATAAAGTCCCAAATCTATGACAGTTTTCTTGTAGGACAAATGATGAATTCTTGAAATTTGCCTAGAAAATATTTTTGTAGCTCTCATCTTTTAATAGCTATTACATTGTAAATGCCAACAAACATATTATATCCTATGTCATGCCTAAATAATGTTACACATTATGGAAGCAATGCTTTCTCATGTCCAGGACTGATGGAAAGAACCACCTTCATGATAATACTAGCAACTGGATTAACTTGAACTTCAAACCTCAGACTGTTGTCTATTATAATTTTGAAGTCTTTAACAAAACTGGCTTCAGCAATGGTGTCCTGACTGATTGCATAGGTTATTCTTGTGAAGAAAATGTCCTGACTGATTACATGGGGGGGGGGGGGTATATGTTATTTTCTTGACAAAATATAGACTGTTACATTTTTTAATTACTGCCAGTTCATTTAGGAATGACATTTGCATATCTTTGTAGAATGCCGTGATTATTGAGATAACTGGCAACCATAAACTTATTAGTTTTGTCTGAATACTTCCATGTCTGCACTAAATTAGATTTGGATAAATAGAAAGGGATCCAAAATGGAGCCATGAGGGTCCCCAACATTTACAATGTTTTCATCTGAAAAACTGTCCCCACTTTAACCTTACAGATCATATCAGATAACCAGCAATCCCTCCAGTTGATAATGTACTTGATCATTTTCACTGATTGCAGAACTTCCAAGATTCATCTGAGTCATGGTATCAAAAGTCTTTGTAAGATCAAAATATATTCATATAAAAACAAACCAAATTATTTAAATAGTATCTAAAAGCTATAAATCCATAGTGTGTGATATAAAGCAGCTGTCTAGAAGAGTTAAAAAACAAAGATAATACTGTCCTTTTGAATGATTTACCTAACGCACCTGTTAGGCTGAAAGAGTAGTAGTTGTTAGGAGCACCCAAAATCCTCTTTGGGGATAGGGATGACAAAGCTTATACCCACATCTAGAATGCAATCCCAATTTAAAATTAACTGTGACAGACATTTCATACAAGGAACTTTGACACAGCATTCAACAAAAAATAGTAATTAAGTCCATCTGGTCCAAGTGTAGTATGCTCATGGTTTACCTAGTAGCAACAGACACCCCAATCATAGTGACATATCAGCATTCCATATCGTCAGTAGAAAAGTCAGTAACACTGTTTACTGACCCAGAAGGGGGGGGGGGCATCACAGTATTTTTGCAGCATCTGAATCACTGACACCAGGATTAGCAAGGGATCTCATATTCCCTACATTTGTACCAAGAAAATGATAAATGTGTCTACAGAAAGCTCTTAAATTGACCTTGGTGCTATTAGCCACTGTTATCTCATACCATGATTTTTTATGAGTTTCTGTAATTTATTACTGGGTTTCTGAAATTTGATTTTGTTTGAATAACTATGAAACTTCCTGTATGTGGTTGTTATACGTCTCTGTATTATAACATTTTTATGGATGATTTGACCATCAAAGGTGCTTTGATTTGGGTGGTGTTATAACCAAAGAGGCCATAGCTGTTAGCCCATTAAATTTTTTATAGTCTCTTGACATATTTTCTTTCTTGCTTTCCTAGGAAATAGCATTGCTGACATAAAAGCCTCATTGCACTGTCTATGAGTAATTTTATGTGGAAGATTTTAACTTGCCATTACCATTGATATTACCTGCATACTCTCCTTGCAGCTTAAAAACCAACCATAAACCCACAATTGTTCCTGAAGCAGGTGTTAAATTTCACAAAACTAAAACACAAACATCAGGGACAGAGCAGTAGTAGCATTTAAGAATTTTATTTTGATTTTAGTGTGAACGTACCTTGTTGTTTTTATTCTGATAAAGTTCAGTTTTAGTATGAATGAAAAAGCCAAATAAAGTTCTTAAATGCTAGTAAAACTTTGGCTCTGGTATTTTTGGTTTTAGCCTTCTTGCAGCTTCTCAAAAAATGAACTCTAGTATGAAGCACTATGCACCACAGTGTTGATAATTCACTGGTTCTCAGCAGTTAAGCGTACGTATTACATAAACTTCAGTTTTACATTTCAATGACATTAATAAATTGTCAGAAGTCATCTGACTTGACTTTTTTTAAACAAGAAACATCTTTATTAAATTATCACATATGACATAAGCAAGCATACATTTATATAATTGAAAACAAATCATATTAACATACTTTTATGTTGCAAACATATATCACAAACCATAATGTCATAGTTTTAGCTGCAAACATTATAAATCACTTATAATCTACCAGTCATTGTCAAACAGTACACAGCTCAATGAAATCCTGCTTCTTTTAAATCTAGTTCCTCCTCAGCATCTATTGTTCCCCAAATTTCCATTGTTTCTATGTAATTTGCTCCTACCCTTTTCTAAAGAGCCCAATTCCAGCTGTTTTATCTCTTTTATTATATTTACTAATTCTAGTAAAGTTGGTTTTGACTTTGATTTCCATTTTCTAGTCAATGTTTTTCTGTCAGCCATCTTCATTATACTCATCAAGGCCCTACTATGTCTAGGCAATTCTGATTCTGTGTCATAGCTCATAAAATAACTTCCTTAGATCAATTTGCACACCCAGTATCTCTGACAGAGGCATCTTCAGGGAATCATTGAAGTCTGCCAATTCATTACATTCCCAGAAAATATGTTCCCAATTACCTATTCCTCCTCATCACACCTCCAACATTTGCTATCTATCTGAGGAAAAGTTGTTAGGATTCTACTTGGGGTACAAAAACACCTATGTAAACACTTCCAAGCAAAGATCCTAAATCTTTTAGATTTTGTTGCATATTTTGGATACATACATATATCCCCCATTGTTTCCTTGTGAATTGCTTATCCAGTCTCTCTTCCCAGTCCTTTCTAACCTCTGACAGTCTTACAGCTATCATGAAATATTTTGTATGCTATACTAATTATTCCTTTTTTAACAGCAACTTCTGTTCTAGAGCCTACTCAAAAACTTTACTACTGCTGGTACTTAGAATCCCCATATATATTTCTTTTTGCCTATACTATGATATCAATCCTTATTAAGGAAGGCAATCTCTAGCCTGAAGTTCAAATAAATTCTTGGCAGCTTCCCATTCTATTACCTTTCCCTCTCTAAGTATTTGCTCCCAATACCTTGGGTGTTTTGCCAGTTTTCTCCAATACATTCCAGCCCCCTCTTGTCTACTGTCTGTAACCCTAATTGCAGTCATCCCTATGGGTGGAATTTCCTTTCTTCATTCCCATGTTGGGTTAGTTCTTGGATACTTTCTGCTACTTTATGAATATAATATTCTGTATGATTACTGTTATTCTAATTAAGGCTCTGCATCAAAATCCCAGTCTCTCCTTGTTTCTTGAGCGTTTCTCCTGTTTCATCATCATCCGTTTACACTTGAATTACAGGTTTCTGCTTGTGCTATGTATAGGAGCCTTAACTGTGTAATTCTGAAATACCCCTTAAAATAGGGTAATACCAAACCAACTTGTTCAACTGAAAGAATCAGCTTACCCCACTTGACTCTTTCCATCACAAATAAAATTCTTCAGCTCTTTATTAGTTGCTATCCACAATTTCTCCTTTGGCTGATAAAAATATGTCTAACCTGTGTATAAAACTCAAGGCACTAAAAACATTTTAACTTCTTATAACTTGCTATCCATATCCATATAACAGAGTTTCCAATTTCTCAGTTTTTGTATTATCTTTTGTTTAGTCTCTTCCCCCATATCCGTAACTGCCACACCAGAATATTTTTTTAATTCATACTCCTAAGTACTTCATTATATCATGTCCCCATGCATATGGATATTACTGAACCAATTTGTGTGTGGATACATAATTTAATGCTATTGCCTTTGTTTTAGGGTCATTAATTTTGTATCCCAAAAAGATATGAGACTGCCTCAACATGTTCCTCAACACTGAAATGTTGTTTCTGGTTTTATCAGGTATAAAATAAAATCATCTGCAAACAGAGCTAGCTTTTCTCGACTACCATACTAATATATCCTTGAATTTCTAAGTCTCTTATTTTCTTTGCCAATGGTTCTGAATATAGTGCAAATAACAAATGGGAAAGGGGACAACCCTGCCTGGTTCCTCTGCTCAAACAGAAATTATCAGAGAGGACCCCACCCACTTTAATTTTTTTCCTCTGATCCCTCATATATCCTCCTAAGCAACCTTATAATTCTATCAGGGAATGCAAATGCTTCCACTGCTGTGCTCATAAACTCTCAGCTAAATCTGTCAAATGCTTTCTCTGCATCAAGATCTATCAACAACAGTGGTATTTTGGGTCTATATTATACTGTCAATTTGGCATTACAGCGCATGCTGTTTTGATGACACATAAAGAGCGAAATTCAAAAACAGTGAAGGCTTAGGTCAGCAATTTTTTTTTTCCTCGGGGAAAAACATTGCTTGGCCTGAGTCGTGACATTGCCCTTTACCCCACTGTAGTGCGATCTCTGAGTTGGTAAATTTAGTTAGGGGGTGTGTGGGGGCGAAGCTCCCAGTATGAAATGTTTTAACTGGTGTGTTGTGTATTGTTGGTCTACCGATTTTTTTCACTATGAAAAAATTGGTGACCAGGGGTTTTGCTGTTTTTGAATTTCGCTCTTTATGTGTCGTCGAAACGGCATTTGCTGTAATGCCATTTCGAAAATATAATGTAGACCCGGTATCTTCTAACATTCTGCTTTGCTCTGGATCATCAGTGTTCTGTTAATGTTGTTAAAAGTTTGCCCCCTCCACAAAATCACACTGATCCATATCTATCAATTTTGGCATCGCCTGTGCTAGTCTTTTAGCCATTATAGACATAAAGACTTTTATAATCATGGTTTAGGAATGAAATGGGCCTGTATGAAGCTGGACTGATGGGTCTTTACCCTCTTTAGGTATTACAACCACCACTGCTTTCTTCCAGGATATTGGTGAATCTACTACTCTTAAAATACTGTTAAACAAAACCTTCCAGATCTTTATCAGTTTTTTCCTCTTTAGCTTCCAAACTTCCACAGGAATACCATCTAGTCTTTGGGACTTTCCTGTGGGTTGCTTATATATCACCACTTTTATCTCGTCTGCTCCTATCCTAACTGTTAGCAACTGAGCCTTATCTACCTCTAACCTTGGCATATTTAATTCTTTCATAAACATTTCCACTTGTGCCTTTTCTTAATCTCCATATTTCTTTGCTTTATGGAGACTTTCATAAAATTTCTGAAATATTTCTAGTACTTCTACAGAATCTTTTATCTTCCTTGGTCATTGCTCTAAACGTTTTTGCGCTCTTGTATTATTATCAAAAAAAAAAAAAAAAAAACAGCTGCTTAACAGCAATCTTTCTAAACTCATATATGTTATCGAGGTAATCCTTTATCTTCTGCTTAGCATTCTGAGAGACTCCCGTACTCTGCAATACTTTAACATTTTTCAGTCTCTCTAAATAATTCTTGTTACTTCTTAACCATACCTCTCTTTCTTTTATTTCTACCCTATTTTTAAACTACACTAATTTTATCCCACTCCCTAGCAATACTTTCAAAAGAAATTTCTATCTTCTCTAATAACTCCTGAATAACTTCCACTACTCATTCCTCAAATTCCTCTCCTTTCACAGATAGGTGGAAAAGTGCTAATACCTCATTTTTATTTAGGATCATAAGAGATTACTAGGCTATCAACCTGGAGGTCATTTTAAGCCTAGCCATTTCATCCCAATGTAATACCATGAAAATGCTAGTCAATACCCAAGACTGCATTTAGAAATCACTGCTCACGTCCAGGAGGGTTGTGGGTGCTCTCCTTGGTAAGAATTTACGGTGCTCCATCCACTCGTTCAGGTTCCTTTTGAACAGTGTCACAGAGGTGCTCTGTTTCACATGTATTAGTAGCCTGTTCCAAAGACACAGCAGTTGCTAGGAGATAAATCTGTCCCTCCACAATGTCCTGTTTAAGTCACATGCCATATTTAGGTCCCTTAAATGGGTAGCCCTAGTCCCATCTGATTTACTGATAAGCAGCAAGTTCATTAGATTTGAGTGTTGGACTGCTCTGTAAGCTGGGCATAAGTCTCGCTTAAGAAGTCTATTCAACACAGAGTAAAGTGACAGGGACTTTAGTCAGTCTGTGTAAGGCACATCCTAGAGCGTCTTGATATTTTTTTGTTAGAAACCTCTGAGGTCTCTCCAGTTGCTGAAGGTGATTTAAACCATGCATGCCAAACAGGGCGTTATACTCAATTACGGGCCTGATTAATTACCCTGTTTTTATTTTAGTTATTATTGGTTGTTGTTCTTATTTCGGCTCTTCCCGGTTAGGGGTTGCCACAGCAGAACTTTGGTCTGCTAATGATTGGCAGTAGATTTTTACGGTGCTGAGGTGCCAGCTCAACACCCAACCTTCAATGAAGGCATGCCCATTCACACATGTCTTCTGAACGCCACTCGACTGCGGGGAGGACATGCAGACTCTACACAGAAGGCGCTCCAGCCGAGAATCAAACGGAAGAGCCTCTTGCTGTAAGGCGACAACGCTGCCGTTGCACCACCACATGATCTGAAGTAGTTACTGGATGTGTATCAAAACTTTCAATGGAATGCACACATTCCCATGAAATGTAAGTTCTGTCTAGCCTAGCCCAATTTTTGTATATTGGGGAATAATATGTAAATTCACTCTGAACTCCTGCTACTGAATTCACATCTTCCATGCCAAATACTTTCAAAACTTTCTTCAAAAATCCACTCTCCTTTGTTAAATTTTCCCTTATGGGCCCCCCAGACACATCTTCACTGCTGCTAATCAAATTCCAGTCCTCACCTATAAGTAATATTCCCTGCTAAAGCAGATTATTTTCTTATGCTCCATTATAGCAGTTTTAGGTGGGATATAAAAACATGCTAGTATAATCCTCTTCCCTTGCCAGTAGCCATTTAGTAATACAAATCTACCATTATTCTCTTTCTTTCCTTTTCTGTAACTATTGGAGCTCCTCCTGTAATTAATATAAGTACTCACACTTCCTTTGTTCCAGGTATCCAGCTGAATAACCATCCTGTAAACCTTTATCAAATTCACATGTTCAGTTCTTTCCAAATGTGTCTCCTGTAGCATACCTATTTGCAATCTACATTTTAATACAGTTTACCACTCTTTCTTTTTATATATACAAAAAATAATAAAAAGGCCACACCAATAGTCCCACCCAAACATTTATTCACCGCACTTTTAGCACTTTCATTCCAAAATACAGGAACTTCATCAGAAACTGTAAAAAGTAACTTCCTTTCTTTTTAAAAGCTTTGAGACACCCTGCTTAGACCAGCAGTATTTAAAGAAATACACAATTGTAAATATACACTTAAAAGTAACACTAAAAATACACAAGTAAATGAAATATGATGCATAAAATAAATATATTTCAATAAATATTTATTCAAAAAATTTAACTATGAAAAGTTGTTTAACACCTTTTATAAAAATAAGTAAGATAAAGTTGATGGATGCCATAAAAAGTATTCTGTCATAAAATGCACGTGTTTTATACACATCTGAGAGACCATTACAGAAAGCATCATTATGTTAAAAACTTATTCTTTCCGCCTTTTATTTGTAACAGCTTTTTGTTAAGTATCTAGCTCCAGCTTTTCTGTTGCATGTATACACTGTTTGGCATGCTGACTGTCTGACTTAACTCTCCACCTGCCCTTTCACTCTCTCTATTGCTTCCACCGAGTTTCCATCTTTTCTTCCATCTATACAGTCACTTTATATACATTTAGTCTACGCAGCCTCTACACATTATTCTCATTGTTTTCCTTCTAACCCTAGTTTCTCATATTTCTTTTACCTTCTCCTACTTGCATTTTTAATGTTCTTCCACTCAGCATTTTGTGTTAGTGTCTTAACAAACCAGCAACACAGACTTTCCCTAATGCTATAATTCTTTTTCTCACAAATTCTTTTGCACTACTTGTCATTAACATTAGCATATGATCAAACTGCCTTGTACTTACTGATTGTTTTTTGTTGTTTTGGTCGGGTAGCTCTGATCAGTTCCAGCCCGCTTCGCTCAGGCTCACTCCACTCCGCTACCCTACTGCCATTCCCACCCAAAACCCCCTCTTCAATTACATTTATACTTAAATAAACCCCTTTCCTTTCATCTCTCCAACCAATCACACACACTCTCTAATTAATCTTTAACTATATCCCTCCCCTAAGCCTCTATTCTATTGTACCATACACTTATCATAAACCCCCCTCCCCTTATACTCATTTCTCACCCTCCAGATATTTCTTTCCTGTTTTCCCATTACCCCTTCTAAATTACTCACAAAATGGTTTACCTCAATCATACTATACTTTATGTTCTACCTCTCACACCAAGTCTCTTACTACTAGCAAACTCAATTAAATCCCTTAAAATCAATATAATCACAAAATGTTCATCTAACACAAGCTTTGAAAAGCATATAAGCTACAACATTACAGCCTGCCTAAGTGAGCCTCCCATCATTTATAAAATATAAAATAATACAACCCTGCCATAATCCCAAACCAATGCTCTGCTTAAAGTTTCACCTAATAGTAAAACATGCTCCTCTTACCTGCTATCTCACCCACTTATCCCAGTGCAGGGACATCCACCCCGCACCTGGACTGACCAAAACTTCCTTTTCCTGTCATATACCTCCTTCTAATAAACTAGTTTTAATTACACTAAATATATGTAGTAGCTGTAAGAAAATAACAGGCTTTCATGCATGGTTATCACAATATTCCCCAGACATAATGGCACTCACAAAGCCATGGCTAAAACTGAATATCCACAACACAAAACTCCTCTCCCCAGGCTATAATATAATAAGAGTTGATAGAATTCACAAAAAAGCAGGAGGGGTAGCCCTAATTTACCCCAACTCATATATAATAGTGAAAAACAAATAACCTGAATGGCTTCAGTGGTAAAAAACAAGGCTGATCCAATAGGAATATAATGTTATTTAATTTATTAACACAACACAACACAGAAGAAAAAAATAAATGAAATAATTAATAATGACCAAAAATCCATGCACTTTCGTCTCCTATGAGGAGAGTTTTTCAAGAACCTGTGTTGTGTTAATAAATTAAATCACATTGTATTCCTATTGGATTGGCCTTGTTTTTTACCACTGAGGCCATTCAGGTTATTTCTTTTTCGTTTTTTTTATCAGTTTGTACAGTATTTTTCATATATAATAGTATCCTACCCTAAGCTCATTCTGAAATTCAGCAACACTGAAACCCTTATTTCCTTTTTAAAAATTAATAAATCAAAACTACTATGCTTTGCAGTCTTGTACATTCCCCCTGGCCACAATATTACCATACTAGAAGACCTCTTATCCTGGATGTCACAAAACATTTCCAGCGAAACAATTATAATGGCTGATGTAAACATCTACTGACAAAACTTAACTTCTGACTTCTCAGCTAATAGTTTAAATCTTTCTGGATATACACAACTTATCACAATTCCAACCAGAATTCAAAAAGGCAACAGTTCAGGAACTATCTTGGACTGGATCCTAGTCTCATGTCCCAGCAAATACTCTAATTCTGATACTCTTCCAAATGTATTAAGTGACCACCTACCTGCATATACTTACAGGACAACCACCCAATCACCCAAAAGCCATAATTACAAAACTTCCTGCAATCTAACCAATTTTGATAAACAACTTTCTATTAATATACCAAAGTCCTTAAACTGGTCTATGCTAAAAACTCTTCCCCTAGATGATGCAGTTATCCACTTTAACAAACTTTTCCTTGGCACTCCTTATAGTCTAGCTCCACTTCAGACTATAAAACAACAAAAATCAGTCGTGCACCCTGGTTAACAAAGTTCACTAAAAAGTTACTAATAATCAAAGAAAAAAATTTATTCAAACCTACAAAATTTTAGACCATTACATAATTAAGCCAAAACAACAAGTTACTAATGATAACAAACAATACTTTTCATAGCAGCTAATTGATCACAAAAATAACACAAAAAGGTTTGGATTACCATTTCATCGCTTCTTACCCTGGGTCTACACAAAACCCCTCTCCAGCCACAGATAAATCACCATCCCAAATAGCAGAACTGTTTAACACATATTTTATAGAAAGTATCACAAACTTAGTGAATGACCCAAACAAGCCCAACAAACCTAACTCTACTCTCAATCCACCTCCTCAAACATCTTCTAAACACTGTGCCTCTTCTTCCCCCTTTCCTCTAAATACTTCTACCATAGTCCCTCAACCTCCAATTCAATCAATTCAACCAGTACTTACTAACTTTATAAATAAACTGCTGCATAAACTAAAACCCTGTTCTCCTTCTGCTGACAACTTCCCTTCCGAATATCTGAAAATTGCTGCTGAAGCTATTGCCTACCTTGTCAGTATTCTCATAAACAGATCTATTGGATTGGCCTTGTTTTTTACCACTGAAGCCATTCAGGTTATTTCTTTTTCGTTTTTTTATCAGTTTGTACAGTATTTTTCATATATAATAGTATCCTACCCTAAGCTCATTCTGCAATTCAGCAACAGAATTCTATGTCCCCTCCCTCTGGAAAAGATCTGTCATAACCCCATTACACAAAGGGGAAAAATGTAATGAACTATCCAACTTCTGACCCATCACCACCCTATCTTCTCCTTCCAAACTGTTAGAAAAATGTGTACACGATCAACTCTAGGATGACCTCCTACACACCAGTTTACTGACACCCACTCAACACAGCTTCAGACCAGCACATAGTACAAAACTGCACTAATATCCTTTACAGACACAACTAACAAGGCAAGAGTTTCCGGCCAACTGCACTAATATCCTTTACAGACACAATTACAAAGGCAAGAGATTCTGGCCAAGTAACTTTAGCAATATTTCTTGACATTTCAGAAGCTTTCAACACTGTGTCACACCCCAAACTCTTAACTTTCTTCCCTAGGTTTTTCCCTCCCCTCTCAACAATGGTTTACCACTTATCTTTCTGACAGACAACAATGGGTTAAATGGCAATGGTGTCTCTCACAATATCTAGCCAACAAAACAAGAGTGCCACAAGGGTCCTTTCTTGGCCTCCTCCTCTTCAATACCTTCATAAACAACCTCTATACTGTTTCCTATCAAAGTTCTCTTATCCAATACACCAACTACTCAACCCTCATTTCCTCTTCTAATAACATAGCACACCTTAGACACATAACCCAAGCTGCCTTCTCTTCCATCAAGTCCCAGCTCACTTAGTGTACAACTTTTACTCAATCCCAACACAATAAAACTCTTTCTGTTTACACCCAAGCCACCTTCATCAGACTTTAAGATATATTCCCCAAATAATATGAAAATCAAAGTAGTTTCTCATGCCAAATTGCTTGGGGTAACAACAGACAATAACATTTTCTTTGATCTACATAAACAAAATACTACAAAGAAAACACAACACAAGCTAGGGGTGCTCTGCTGGCACAAAAACTTTATGGATACATGCATCAAAACAACATTGGCCATGACCTACCTACTTCCCTCCTTACTATATGGCACCCCCATCTTAACCAGTCTCCAGATTTTACTAAACAATAAGCTTGAATCTTGTTAGAACAAAATAGCAAAATTTGCAATAGGTGCATCTTACTTCAGACATAATTGCACTGCACTTAATTGGCTCAAACTTCCCTTACAATTAAACTACCTTCAACTGACCTTTGCTCATAAAATTATCTGTAAACCTCACAACTGTCCAGCTTTAAAATCAATTCTTCAAATGTGCATATCTACTAGAGCTCTTCGCTCTAAAGATAAGCAGCTATTAACTCTACATAGACCTCACAAAAATGCTGCACAATGTCTCTACTCCTATTCAGTGACTAAACTAAGGAATATTTTACCCTTAAATATCAAAACTATATCAACTTCCAGGAAATTTAAGATTAAATTAAAAGAATACTTTCTCATGACATGAATTTGCCTCTGCTTCAAGTCAAGCTGATTCTACTTCCATAGCTCTTCTTTATTACCCCTATCTTTCAACTTAATCCCCCCTACTCCCCCTCCCCCTTTTACTTTCTCTAATTTAACTACACTCCCCATCTTCCTTTACGTCTACTACCCCTCCCCACTCTCTCTAATTCCACCACTTACATCCCTAACAATAATTTTTTCAATGTATTCTTTCTTCCCTGTCAACACTCTACCTTATCCCTTCCTCCCATCTTCCTCGCTCAACCTTTCATCTCTTTCAGCAGTACTAAATTCTATAAACTTTAATCAACCTCCTCCTATTTTACCACGAATACCTCTATCTCATTACCCCTTATTAGTCTCCACCTACCCCCCATATCTTCACAATTAATCACCTCTATAACCAATACTCTCCTCCCTCTCATGATAATTCCCATCTGCTTCACTTCATCTTAGTCTACACACCCTGATGTCTCATCTATCATTCACTACTGCCTATCAAACTATGCTCCTTCATCTTTCCCTCATTACCTCACCTATCACCTATTCCAATTACTTTCTTATTTTGCTTCTAAAACAGACTTTTACATCTGAGTATCTCGGAAAAATATTCATATAACCTTGCTAGTTATTTAGCCACTGTTTATCGATTAAGCATACCTCTACTTAATTTCCTTTATTAATGTAACTTTGCCTACAATGAAATATTCAATATCTACCATACATTGTTCACCTTCTCTTTGCAAAATTTATGCCTGCAATTATAGTTTTTTAATCTTTTTTGAAAAATGCTTGATAAGTTTCTTGAGACAAATGTAGGTATATGGCCTCAGTGGTCACTCCCATGTATTATACAGGTATTATGTTTTGCTGTTAATTATGTAAATGCTTATTTATTTTCTCATATTTTATACTGTAAAATTAACTATGTCATTTTTTTTATTGTTCTTTTATTGGAGCTTTTCTCCCCGGGCCTCCAATGAAAATGGGTTTCTAACCCAGTCAGACTTTCCCAGTAATCAAATGTCAAACAAATAAATAAAATGTTGAAGTTTTATACAGTGGTTTCTTGTCATATCCGTTTGAGCCTATGTCACATCTTACAAAACGTTTTGTTTTACTGAAAGCCCTCAAACTAAAAATACACTAATACAACCCCAAAATTCCCCTAAAACCTAGTAACTTAATACTAATGTACATTTTCAAATATTGAAGTTTTATTCTCCTAACAGGAACAAATGTCCCAAACTGATAGCCACACACTGAAAATGGGTTTCCTACCCAGCAGACTTTCCCAGTAACCAAATGTCAAACAAATAAATAAAATGTTGAACTTTTATACAGTAGTTTCTTGTCATATCCACTGAGCCTATGTCACATCTTGCAAAACTTTTTTGTTTTATTGAAAGCCCTCAAAAAATACACCCCCAATATTCCCCTAAAATCTATTAACTTAATACTAATGTACATTTTCAAATACTGAAGTTTTATTCTCCTAACAGGAACAATTGTCCCAAACTGATACCCACACTCATAGACTTGGATTAAACTAAAAGGAAGGTTATCCATGCTAAGATGCATGGTATAGCCTGTGCTTCTGCTCAGTGCCATCTGGTTTTGTCTTATCTTTATTCCTCTCTCGGAATGGGAAAATACTTGAATGCTTTCAGAGAACATTATCTCCTAGCAATTGAAAGAAATAAGTTTTCTGTTTTTATTGCTCTTTATCAGATTGTCTCCAGGGAGACATGGAAACCAGATGCAGAGGTGTTTCTACAAGCATTTATTTATTTATGTGCTAGAGGAAAGCATTATTACATTCAATGTTCTTGTTTATTTATTTGCTTTCTCTTAAAACCTGTTACTAGATCAAGCGAAGGGCCTTAATCCAGTCATGCTCCTATGCAAGAATGAGAAAAAAAACACATCAAATTTTCTTGTATCATGCTTTATTGACCAGACTTTTCTTCTTTTTTATTTTTTTACATTGCTGTGTCTACATTTCAGAT
This sequence comes from Protopterus annectens, assembly GCF_019279795.1. Taxonomy (NCBI): domain Eukaryota; kingdom Metazoa; phylum Chordata; order Ceratodontiformes; family Protopteridae; genus Protopterus; species Protopterus annectens. The sequence continues at coordinate 574,673,678 of NC_056746.1, forward strand.
TATATCATGCACTATAAAAATATTACTGTTAATAACAACATTTTGTTTTACTTGCAGTTAACTCTCTCCCTCCTATACCTGCTCCTAAGTGCGTCTCTAAACATTAATGACGTGAAGTAGGGCATAGGCTTTAGAGTTCCCTAGAAGTTTAACAAAGTCAAAATAAGTCCAATATTTCCAGGTGTTCTTGTTCTGTCATGTTTCAAACATATAATTAATGCTTTGTAATCTTGCATTTATTTGTCAATTTCCGAGTTGCTGGTTTTATTTCTATTTCCATCTCCCAAATCTAGTCTCTGCTTCATTTCCAATGCATTCTCAGTTCTTTTATTCAACTCGTGTGCTTTTTTTCTGTGTCTCAAGCATTTTCTGTTGAAATATTGGAAAATGTTTCACTGTCACCATCTCTCTGTGGTCTTTATTACCAGAAGAACAAGAAGCAGAAGCTTCTTCAGTTTCACAGCTCACTTTTTGTTGGACAAATTTAGTATTTTCCTCCTTAGCATGTTCTGCATCAAAAAATGATTTTCACCTTCCAGGAAAGAATATTCTGAAGATAGCTGTGTATAGCAGTTTGAATCTCATACCTGCCTCTTTGCATTCCCTGATTAGTGGAATAAATGTAGTCCTTTTATGCCTGGTGTAGTGTGAGTAATCATTTTCCACAAATACTCTACAGTTTCCCGCTTTCAGTAATTTGTCCTTCTGCCACAGTTTTGTCAGAATCAACTCCTTCTGCTGGTAGGATTGCATCTTTACTCTTAAAGGTCTAGGTTTCTTTCTCATGGCCAGGTTTGAAGCATAGACATGATGTGCCCTTTCAGTTAACAACATCTACTGTGGAACACCAGTCCAGTTGCTTAACTGCACTTTTATAAAACTAATACAGTCTGTTCCTTCCAGCTTCTCTGGTGCAGCAGAACATTTCAAGTTTTCCCTACATGCTCTGTCCTCTAATTCTATTATTTTTTGAAACATCTCTTCTTGGGCAGTCTCATATTCAGCCAGCCTTTTCTTCATTTCAACCTCTGATTTTTGCAGTTTTTTTTCAACTCATTTGAGTAGCTGTTTAAAGATTCTTCCATTTTTTCCACTCTTTTGTTATTTGAGTTGATATACTCCCTCAAGTGTTTCAGCTCTGAGTACATTTGACTTGTGTTTTATTTCTAGGTTACTGGAAGTCATGTCTTGCACCAAAGCTGGAGCTTGTACTGCTTTTTGCTGAACAGCTGCAGAATTCTTTCCATTCAGTGTTTTTTCTTCAACTTTTGTGATTGATTTTCTTCCAGGTTCTCTGAACTAATTTTTAGCTGGCATCCATACAGTGCACTTAACAGCCAATTACTGAAAATTACCTAAAAATACAAGTTTACTGACTTTCTCTTTGGAGTTTTTTGTTTTCACAGCTGAAATTAAGTTGCTACTCAATGTACAGTCATCTTGGAAGTTTGAATGGCAACACTTATGTGCTGTTGTAATGAAAGATATTTGGTAGTACAGCCTTTTGATGGGTATATACACTAGAAATCATTCACAACATTAAGTACTGCACTACAGTCAGTAAGTATACAGGCACTTATTTTGCCTGGATATTTACAACCCAGTCTTTTCAAATATTTTACTATTTCCATACAGTTTTCTAGAATACCAGTGTTTGTGATTTATAAGACCACAGGGAAAATGATACTTGTAATCAACAAAGCTGCTTGATGAGAATCCTAAAAAATCAGGAAAAAGAATCATGCACTGCAGACAAGCTCAGTTGAGACTAAAGAGGAGAAATCAAAACTTATTTATTGAAAACAAATATATGAACGCTTTCACCCTTAAACGAGCTTTGTCAGATCTAAATCCAGTTTACATGACATGCCGTATTTATCTGCTTGCACAAAGACATCATTGATAATTCGAGATGGGCAATAAATCTATACCACAGGCTGTTCTTCCAAACTACAACAGGATACGTCTCATCTTTCATACATTTTTCTGCATATCTACTCCTATTGGTAGCTAATAGTTTATTGCTTATGTGCTATATTCCTACCCTATGTGGCTAGTATCTAATTGATACAAACACATTACACAAATCTTGTCCCTGGCTATGCATAAGTAATAGTACAGCATTGTATCTGTGATGTGATAAGTAGATGCAATTTGTCATGTTTAGATGGGGCAACAAGTACTAAAAATATGTGACAATCAGTCAAATTAAAATACTCGGGTATTATACTGCAGTAAATATAACTGCAGCTAGTCAGGTTAACCTGGCTGACCCAGTGACTGGAAGCACTTACCTTGTAACCTTTACATCAGGAGACCACCACCCTTTCCATGACAGTATGGATTCAAGTTTCTAGTCATATATCAATTATGAGTGAATTCAGAGAAAAAACAAAGGGTCTGTATGTGCTAGGTCTAAGGTAAACTGCAGCATTCTATGACAGTGAACCAAACAGGATTAAATGAGACAAGAGATGACAGACTTCTATTTCAGTTTGTTCCATCTAAATGCTGTCAAATGGGTACATTATAACAGGTTGTCAGTAATTAAGGTTGCCACCTGTCCATTTTTTCCAGATTGTCAGGAAATAGAGAGTTAAATGAGACAAGAGATGACAGACTTCTATTTCAGTTTGTTCCATCTAAATGCTGTCAAATGGGTACATTATAACAGGTTGTCAGTAATTAAGGTTGCCACCTGTCCATTTTTCCAGATTGTCAGGAAATAGAGAGCTTTATCCAGTTATCTAGATTTCACTTTGTGAATCCAGAATTTCTAAAATTCTGTGTTTCTCCTGTCTTGCTTAAATCTGATTGGTTAACCTCATCTTGGCACTGCAAGCTGATGATAACCAAAAAGCAGTGCCAGAGACTGAAACCAAGAATTCTTCAAATCACATGAGTGAAATGCATATAAAAGCAGCACTACGATGTGGTCTAACCACCATTTTATGTACTGGGACAATGAGATCAAGTGTTTTGTGATATTTCTTGTATTGGTGGGAAGGCAGCCTTAGGCTGAGTGGCATGCACAGGAAAGTAAGGTGAAGAACTCTGTCTCAGACCAAGGTGCATAGAAACAGGTAGCACTTTATTTCTGAAAGTTAACTTGATTGGGAAAGTTTGTAACAAACTTTAGCATGACTTTTTTTATTAATTCTAACAAGCAGATGTTTGAACATGCAATTGGTGTGTTTCCTCCATAACTTTTTATTGAGAGTGCTCATGTTACACTTTTCTTCACCCCACAGTGGTAGTTAGTATGTTAGTTAGTTGCAATACTTCTAAGTGCTTGTTGGAGGAATTATCTTAAGCATCTGACACTTGCTTATGAAACATATTCTAGCTTCCAAGAACTGCAGGGGGGTGTACCATAACTTTTTACTGAGAGTGCACATACTACGCTTTTCTTCACCTCACATGTTAGTTAGTTGAGACACTCCAAAGCACTTACTTGTTAAAGGAGTTATTTTAAGCATATGACGCTTGCTTACAAAATGTTTTCTAGGTTGAAGAAATGCTGGGGACACATAATCTGCAACCCCTACATTTTCTGTTGTTAGAGTTTCAATGTTAATTGCCGTTACTGTACAGCTGGACACCCTCACCCAAAAAAAAGTGGTTTGGCAAAGCAGCTATCCTTGTAACTTGGATGGCATATTCCCTATAAAGGTTTACTACCTTTACTGGCTTCGTTTAGTATATGAAAAAACAGTTCTTTGCATACTGTGAAAAGACTGTTTTATTTTAAAAGCATAAACATTCATGTCTCTTGTCAAGGCTGAGCTACAGGTCAAATTAAATTTTAGTATGAGTTGTTCACAATTGTATGGATTTGTAAAAGGTAACCATTACTAGAGGCTGCTAGATCAAATGAAAAATCAAATTCAAACAAACAATTGCTCCTTTAACTCATAGATTCCTAAGTGCATAGATATTCAAAGGTCACTTAGTCTAATGACCATTCCCTCCTTGCCAGTACCTTCAATAAGGCAATACTTCCTTCCTCCAGGAGGGCCACACTGGTCTGTACTGTACTAACTTTGTGGATATCCATTCAGTCATATAGCTTATGTTTAAAGGAAGATGGTGAGTTGCACTGCTTAACAAGCAGGGAAGATTTCAGATTTTTGGGAGGCACTGGGTTGCAAACTTGACCATTTGCCATGTTTTACTCATCTGTTGGTGAAGATTTAGGCCTCTGGTTCTAGTATTGGTGTACATATTAGAGTAGAGAAACAGGAGGCCTAGGACAATTGGGTTTCAATGGAAGTGTAAGCAACACTGATGCATAAAAATACAGCACACCATTCCACTGATATGATGCACATGGGTTTCCTTCAGCTTATTGAAATAACTCTACTCATTTCACAGCTGGAAAATCATTATCTGCTCATTTCTACCTTATGTGCTCTATGTAAGAGAGATTATATGGGTGCAAAATACCACAGAGCTAGCCAAATAGATTTCTACATTCCCCCAGCTCCACATAGGTGTTGAGTAAACCTCAGCCTCTCATATCACCTTCAACTCCTCTTATTTTGGGGAAGTGCTACAGTTTGAATTTGATGCAGGAAAGTAGGATCACCAAAAGGAGCCAGTTAAGGTACCAGAAGATGTGGGACCTGGAGAAAGAGAAAAATTGTAAGCCTAGGGCAAAATTCTGTTAATATTAAACCAATTAAATATATCTGACTGTACCAGTGCCACTGCATCATTGTTACTGCATAAGTGAGGATCCGTGTACACGAACCCTTAGTGTTTCTCATTCTAAAAAAGGATATCATATTTCCTTACATATCAGCTTTACCAAAAAGGTAATTTAATGATTAGCTGGTCATAATGGTGGAATAATGGTACATATAACTTGCAATGGAATTATGGATAAACCGGTTGCTTCGTTATGTAGCAGTAGCATAACTGATAGAATATCATTAAAGAAAAGTCTGTTTCCACAGAAAAGTTACTTCCATCTAAAATTGCTTTCCGTCATGCACAAACAGCATGAGTATTATTTCTTTTTTCCAAGAATCACAGTGGATTCTCAGCATAATTTGTTAAGGTGAGAAAAGAAGTCAATCCTCCGCCAAAAAAAATGCACACACTTTTTATGCATTGCTCATTGGCTGCTGATCTGTAAGATGACAGCTCATCTATCTTACTTGTTAGTAAGCCAGCATGGGAATGCAGATAAGAGATTTTACCAATAGAGATCACTGTTAGTAGGAGGCACATACAATAGGGAGCTGTAACTTATTGGCAATAATTAGTAAAGGAAGTAAGGTACTCCCAGTGCAAATAACTAGGAAGGGAAATGTCAGAGTATGATGAAGCCAAGCAAAATGTTGGAATGAGGGTTAAGACAAAATGAGAAAAGACTGAGGAATGAGGCTGGGAAGGCAATATACAAAGATGCGATGGATGGATGACTGTTAAGCTCCCAAGTATGCAACAAATTCTAGAAGATTTAGGATTTTCACATGCAAGTGTCTACATAGGTATGCTGTACCCAAAGTAGTCAATTTCAATCTGCCTTCCCAACTTCTGAAATCTTCAGAGAATTTTTCACAAGTAGATAGCATTTGCTGGAGGTGTGATGGGAAAGTGGTGGTGGTGATAGGGTACCTGATTGTGGTGTGAACATGTTTTTTGGGAATATAACAAGTTGACATATTTTGAAATTCCCAACAGAGTTCTTTGTCAGAAATGGTGGTGGGGGGGTTATTATAACTAAATAAATTATTCTTATATAGAAACTGAATTGCTTAGATATAACAAGGTTCTATTAAGTTTACTGCAGTTGGCTGCCAAAATAAGCAATTACTAGGAAATGGAAATGACAACCAAATCAACTATAACTGAGTTTTAATGCTGTAAAGGAGAAGAAATGGCTGGAGGTGGGATCTTTAGAAAAGGGAAGGTGTAAACTACACAGAAATAAATGGAATATTTTGGAACAACACCTACAAAATAATGTTCATAATGAATGATATTTCATGGAATGCAGGACTTAAACAATCTATGTAATGTTAAATTGAATAATTAAGACAAAAAATCATATGTGTATAATATATACAAAGGAAATTCTGTAATGGCTTGTTTTTTTATAACTGAAGGTGTACTCAAATAATCATGCTATATGTGAAGTTAATTAAAAAAATAAGAAACTATAATGCCATCTCTTACTCACGAGATTTTTCTGTTCAAAGTGAATTTGCTTTGTTATACATATGCAGGGGCAGCTCGTGCTATAGGACTGCAGCCCTCCTACCTAAAAAGCAAATAAAAAATAAAATAGAGAAACACTAAAACAGTAAATTCCCAGAAGTGTGCGCATGCGTGCATGCTCTCAGACTACTTTCTCAGCAGTCTAGATAGGGGGAAAGGCAAGGCATCTCAGCCCCAAGATGCCCAGCAGTCTGTACGGTGACGTCACAAAATGGAGGCACTCCAGACTACAGCAGGCAAGGGGAGCAGTTATTTACCTCATGAAAGGTAAGGTATGTTTGGATATAGAGGAGCAGTGTGTGTGTGTGTGTGTGTGTGTGTGTGTGTGTGTGTGTGTGTGTGTGTGTGTGTGTGTGTGTGTGTGTGTGTGTGTGTGTGTGTGTGTGTGTGTGTGTGTGTGTGTGTGTGTGTGTGTGTGTGTGTGTGTGTGTGTGTGTGTGTGTAATGCCCCAGTTGCTATATACTGGTGGCTAGAGCAAACTCATGGTGATGTGGTAGGAATACCTCAGGCTTGAACTCTGTACCTTGTATGCAGGTGTTAAGGGCCTGAATTCCCTACCCACCACCATTTGTAAAAAATTTGCAGATTTTTGCCTCATATTTGATCTGTTCTATTCCTCATAATATCTGTGGTTTCTAAATGTTTCAATGCTTGATATTTGATGGTGCAGTGGTAGCACTGTTGCCTCACAAGTGCAGGTTCTCAGGTTTGATTCTTGGCTGGGGTGCCTTCTGTGTGGGGTCTGCAACTTTGCCCTGTATTTGTGTGGGTTTGCTTTTGTGTCCTCCCATGTTACAAAGACATCTCTGCATTATTTCTTCCTGGGCCTCTGCTGAAAATTGTTTTTTTGTTCCAAGTCAGACTGTCCTGGTTAACAAATGTTAAATAAAATTGACAAGCATTTGAATTGGGGTGCCTTCTGTGTGGAGTCTGCAGCTCCTCCCTGTGTTTGTTTGGATTTGCTCTGGTGCCCTGCCATTTTACAAAGACGTGTCTGCAGTATTTCTCCCTGGGCCTCTGCTGAAAATTGTTTTTGTTTCATCAGAAGTAAAATTGACAGGCATTTAAATTTCAGACTTCATATTCTTCAGAAAATACATAGTAACACAATCTTTTATTCTAGCAATTTTCTAAGTTTATAAGATGAATATTTGAAATTTGTCCCTATTTTTGAGACTGTATTCCCCCATTATTGGCTTCGTCCAGGTTTTTTGTGCTAAGGTTGACAGCGATGGCAAGAACTGAATTCACTGAATATGTTTGAGCGCTGTATTTCCTCATTACTGGGTTTGTCCAGGTCTTTTGTGCTAAGAGGTTGACAGCTATGGTGACAACTGAATTCACTACAGCCACTACCACAGCTTTTTTACAAAGCTAGAACAAAATAGCAAAATTTGCAATAGGTGCATCTTACTTCAGACATAATTGCACTGCACTTAATTGGCTCAAACTTCCCTTACAATTAAACTACCTTCAACTGACCTTTGCTCATAAAATTATCTGTAAACCTCACAACTGTCCAGCTTTAAAATCAATTCTTCAAATGTGCATATCTACTAGAGCTCTTCGCTCTAAAGATAAGCAGCTATTAACTCTACATAGACCTCACAAAAATGCTGCACAATGTCTCTACTCCTATTCAGTGACTAAACTAAGGAATATTTTACCCTTAAATATCAAAACTATATCAACTTCCAGGAAATTTAAGATTAAATTAAAAGAATACTTTCTCATGACATGAATTTGCCTCTGCTTCAAGTCAAGCTGATTCTACTTCCATAGCTCTTCTTTATTACCCCTATCTTTCAACTTAATCCCCCCTACTCCCCCTCCCCCTTTTACTTTCTCTAATTTAACTACACTCTCCATCTTCCTTTACGTCTACTACCCCTCCCCACTCTCTCTAATTCCACCACTTACATCCCTAACAATAATTTTTTCAATGTATTCTTTCTTCCCTGTCAACACTCTACCTTATCCCTTCCTCCCATCTTCCTCGCTCAACCTTTCATCTCTTTCAGCAGTACTAAATTCTATAAACTTTAATCAACCTCCTCCTATTTTACCACGAATACCTCTATCTCATTACCCCTTATTAGTCTCCACCTACCCCCCATATCTTCACAATTAATCACCTCTATAACCAATACTCTCCTCCCTCTCATGATAATTCCCATCTGCTTCACTTCATCTTAGTCTACACACCCTGATGTCTCATCTATCATTCACTACTGCCTATCAAACTATGCTCCTTCATCTTTCCCCTCATTACCTCACCTATCACCTATTCCAATTACTTTCTTATTTTGCTTCTAAAACAGACTTTTACATCTGAGTATCTCGGAAAAATATTCATATAACCTTGCTAGTTATTTAGCCTCTGTTTATCGATTAAGCATACCTCTACTTAATTTCCTTTATTAATGTAACTTTGCCTACAATGAAATATTCAATATCTACCATACATTGTTCACCTTCTCTTTGCAAAATTTATGCCTGCAATTATAGTTTTTTAATCTTTTTTGAAAAATGCTTGATAAGTTTCTTGAGACAAATGTAGGTATATGGCCTCAGTGGTCACTCCCATGTATTATACAGGTATTATGTTTTGCTGTTAATTATGTAAATGCTTATTTATTTTCTCATATTTTATACTGTAAAATTAACTATGTAATTTTTTTTATTGTTCTTTTATTGGAGCTTTTCTCCCCGGGCCTCCAATGAAAATGGGTTTCTAACCCAGTCAGACTTTCCCAGTAATCAAATGTCAAACAAATAAATAAAATGTTGAAGTTTTATACAGTGGTTTCTTGTCATATCCGTTTGAGCCTATGTCACATCTTACAAAACGTTTTGTTTTACTGAAAGCCCTCAAACTAAAAATACACTAATACAACCCCAAAATTCCCCTAAAACCTAGTAACTTAATACTAATGTACATTTTCAAATATTGAAGTTTTATTCTCCTAACAGGAACAACTGTCCCAAACTGATAGCCACACACTGAAAATGGGTTTCCTACCCAGTCAGACTTTCCCAGTAACCAAATGTCAAACAAATAAATAAAATGTTGAACTTTTATACAGTAGTTTCTTGTCATATCCACTGAGCCTATGTCACATCTTGCAAAACTTTTTTGTTTTATTGAAAGCCCTCAAAAAATACACCCCCAATATTCCCCTAAAATCTATTAACTTAATACTAATGTACATTTTCAAATACTGAAGTTTTATTCTCCTAACAGGAACAATTGTCCCAAACTGATACCCACACTCATAGACTTGGATTAAACTAAAAGGAAGGTTATCCATGCTAAGATGCATGGTATAGCCTGTGCTTCTGCTCAGTGCCATCTGGTTTTGTCTTATCTTTATTCCTCTCTCGGAATGGGAAAATACTTGAATGCTTTCAGAGAACATTATCTCCTAGCAATTGAAAGAAATAAGTTTTCTGTTTTTATTGCTCTTTATCAGATTGTCTCCAGGGAGACATGGAAACCAGATGCAGAGGTGTTTCTACAAGCATTTATTTATTTATGTTCTAGAGGAAAGCATTATTACATTCAATGTTCTTGTTTATTTATTTGCTTTCTCTTAAAACCTGTTACTAGATCAAGCAAAGGGCCTTAATCCAGTCATGCTCCTATGCAAGAATGAGAAAAAAAACACATCAAATTTTCTTGTATCATGCTTTATTGACCAGACTTTTCTTCTTTTTTATTTTTTTACATTGCTGTGTCTACATTTCAGATTATATCATGCACTATAAAAATATTACTGTTAATAACAACATTTTGTTTTACTTGCAGTTAACTCTCTCCCTCCTATACCTGCTCCTAAGTGCGTCTCTAAACATTAATGACGTGAAGTAGGGCATAGGCTTTAGAGTTCCCTAGAAGTTTAACAAAGTCAAAATAAGTCCAATATTTCCAGGTGTTCTTGTTCTGTCATGTTTCAAACATATAATTAATGCTTTGTAATCTTGCATTTATTTGTCAATTTCCGAGTTGCTGGTTTTATTTCTATTTCCATCTCCCAAATCTAGTCTCTGCTTCATTTCCAATGCATTCTCAGTTCTTTTATTCAACTCGTGTGCTTTTTTTCTGTCTCTCAAGCATTTTCTGTTGAAATATTGGAAAATGTTTCACTGTCACCATCTCTCTGTGGTCTTTATTACCAGAAGAACAAGAAGCAGAAGCTTCTTCAGTTTCACAGCTCACTTTTTGTTGGACAAATTTAGTATTTTCCTCCTTAGCATGTTCTGCATCAAAAAATGATTTTCACCTTCCAGGAAAGAATATTCTGAAGATAGCTGTGTATAGCAGTTTGAATCTCATACCTGCCTCTTTGCATTCCCTGATTAGTGGAATAAATGTAGTCCTTTTATGCCTGGTGTAGTGTGAGTAATCATTTTCCACAAATACTCTACAGTTTCCCGCTTTCAGTAATTTGTCCTTCTGCCACAGTTTTGTCAGAATCAACTCCTTCTGCTGGTAGGATTGCATCTTTACTCTTAAAGGTCTAGGTTTCTTTCTCATGGCCAGGTTTGAAGCATAGACATGATGTGCCCTTTCAGTTAACAACATCTACTGTGGAACACCAGTCCAGTTGCTTAACTGCACTTTTATAAAACTAATACAGTCTGTTCCTTCCAGCTTCTCTGGTGCAGCAGAACATTTCAAGTTTTCCCTACATGCTCTGTCCTCTAATTCTATTATTTTTTGAAACATCTCTTCTTGGGCAGTCTCATATTCAGCCAGCCTTTTCTTCATTTCAACCTCTGATTTTTGCAGTTTTTTTTCAACTCATTTGAGTAGCTGTTTAAAGATTCTTCCATTTTTTCCACTCTTTTGTTATTTGAGTTGATATACTCCCTCAAGTGTTTCAGCTCTGAGTACATTTGACTTGTGTTTTATTTCTAGGTTACTGGAAGTCATGTCTTGCACCAAAGCTGGAGCTTGTACTGCTTTTTGCTGAACAGCTGCAGAATTCTTTCCATTCAGTGTTTTTTCTTCAACTTTTGTGATTGATTTTCTTCCAGGTTCTCTGAACTAATTTTTAGCTGGCATCCATACAGTGCACTTAACAGCCAATTACTGAAAATTACCTAAAAATACAAGTTTACTGACTTTCTCTTTGGAGTTTTTTGTTTTCACAGCTGAAATTAAGTTGCTACTCAATGTACAGTCATCTTGGAAGTTTGAATGGCAACACTTATGTGCTGTTGTAATGAAAGATATTTGGTAGTACAGCCTTTTGATGGGTATATACACTAGAAATCATTCACAACATTAAGTACTGCACTACAGTCAGTAAGTATACAGGCACTTATTTTGCCTGGATATTTACAACCCAGTCTTTTCAAATATTTTTACTATTTCCATACAGTTTTCTAGAATACCAGTGTTTGTGATTTATAAGACCACAGGGAAAATGATACTTGTAATCAACAAAGCTGCTTGATGAGAATCCTAAAAAATCAGGAAAAAGAATCATGCACTGCAGACAAGCTCAGTTGAGACTAAAGAGGAGAAATCAAAACTTATTTATTGAAAAACAAATATATGAACGCTTTCACCCTTAAACGAGCTTTGTCAGATCTAAATCCAGTTTACATGACATGCCGTATTTATCTGCTTGCACAAAGACATCATTGATAATTCGAGATGGGCAATAAATCTATACCACAGGCTGTTCTTCCAAACTACAACAGGATACGTCTCATCTTTCATACATTTTTCTGCATATCTACTCCTATTGGTAGCTAATAGTTTATTGCTTATGTGCTATATTCCTACCCTATGTGGCTAGTATCTAATTGATACAAACACATTACACAAATCTTGTCCCTGGCTATGCATAAGTAATAGTACAGCATTGTATCTGTGATGTGATAAGTAGATGCAATTTGTCATGTTTAGATGGGGCAACAAGTACTAAAAATATGTGACAATCAGTCAAATTAAAATACTCGGGTATTATACTGCAGTAAATATAACTGCAGCTAGTCAGGTTAACCTGGCTGACCCAGTGACTGGAAGCACTTACCTTGTAACCTTTACATCAGGAGACCACCACCCTTTCCATGACAGTATGGATTCAAGTTTCTAGTCATATATCAATTATGAGTGAATTCAGAGAAAAAACAAAGGGGTCTGTATGTGCTAGGTCTAAGGTAAACTGCAGCATTCTATGACAGTGAACCAAACAGGATTAAATGAGACAAGAGATGACAGACTTCTATTTCAGTTTGTTCCATCTAAATGCTGTCAAATGGGTACATTATAACAGGTTGTCAGTAATTAAGGTTGCCACCTGTCCATTTTTTCCAGATTGTCAGGAAATAGAGAGTTAAATGAGACAAGAGATGACAGACTTCTATTTCAGTTTGTTCCATCTAAATGCTGTCAAATGGGTACATTATAACAGGTTGTCAGTAATTAAGGTTGCCACCTGTCCATTTTTTCCAGATTGTCAGGAAATAGAGAGCTTTATCCAGTTATCTAGATTTCACTTTGTGAATCCAGAATTTCTAAAATTCTGTGTTTCTCCTGTCTTGCTTAAATCTGATTGGTTAACCTCATCTTGGCACTGCAAGCTGATGATAACCAAAAAGCAGTGCCAGAGACTGAAACCAAGAATTCTTCAAATCACATGAGTGAAATGCATATAAAAGCAGCACTACAATGTGGTCTAACCACCATTTTATGTACTGGGACAATGAGATCAAGTGTTTTGTGATATTTCTTGTATTGGGTGGGAAGGCAGCCTTAGGCTGAGTGGCATGCACAGGAAAGTAAGGTGAAGAACTCTGTCTCAGACCAAGGTGCATAGAAACAGGTAGCACTTTATTTCTGAAAGTTAACTTGATTGGGAAAGTTTGTAACAAACTTTAGCATGACTTTTTTTATTAATTCTAACAAGCAGATGTTTGAACATGCAATTGGTGTGTTTCCTCCATAACTTTTTATTGAGAGTGCTCATGTTACACTTTTCTTCACCCCACAGTGGTAGTTAGTATGTTAGTTAGTTGCAATACTTCTAAGTGCTTGTTGGAGGAATTATCTTAAGCATCTGACACTTGCTTATGAAACATATTCTAGCTTCCAAGAACTGCAGGGGGGTGTACCATAACTTTTTACTGAGAGTGCACATACTACGCTTTTCTTCACCTCACATGTTAGTTAGTTGAGACACTCCAAAGCACTTACTTGTTAAAGGAGTTATTTTAAGCATATGACGCTTGCTTACAAAATGTTTTCTAGGTTGAAGAAATGCTGGGGACACATAATCTGCAACCCCTACATTTTCTGTTGTTAGAGTTTCAATGTTAATTGCCGTTACTGTACAGCTGGACACCCTCACCCAAAAAAAAGTGGTTTGGCAAAGCAGCTATCCTTGTAACTTGGATGGCATATTCCCTATAAAGGTTTACTACCTTTACTGGCTTCGTTTAGTATATGAAAAAACAGTTCTTTGCATACTGTGAAAAGACTGTTTTATTTTAAAAGCATAAACATTCATGTCTCTTGTCAAGGCTGAGCTACAGGTCAAATTAAATTTTAGTATGAGTTGTTCACAATTGTATGGATTTGTAAAAGGTAACCATTACTAGAGGCTGCTAGATCAAATGAAAAATCAAATTCAAACAAACAATTGCTCCTTTAACTCATAGATTCCTAAGTGCATAGATATTCAAAGGTCACTTAGTCTAATGACCATTCCCTCCTTGCCAGTACCTTCAATAAGGCAATACTTCCTTCCTCCAGGAGGGCCACACTGGTCTGTACTGTACTAACTTTGTGGATATCCATTCAGTCATATAGCTTATGTTTAAAGGAAGATGGTGAGTTGCACTGCTTAACAAGCAGGGGAAGATTTCAGATTTTTGGGAGGCACTGGGTTGCAAACTTGACCATTTGCCATGTTTTACTCATCTGTTGGTGAAGATTTAGGCCTCTGGTTCTAGTATTGGTGTACATATTAGAGTAGAGAAACAGGAGGCCTAGGACAATTGGGTTTCAATGGAAGTGTAAGCAACACTGATGCATAAAAATACAGCACACCATTCCACTGATATGATGCACATGGGTTTCCTTCAGCTTATTGAAATAACTCTACTCATTTCACAGCTGGAAAATCATTATCTGCTCATTTCTACCTTATGTGCTCTATGTAAGAGAGATTATATGGGTGCAAAATACCACAGAGCTAGCCAAATAGATTTCTACATTCCCCCAGCTCCACATAGGTGTTGAGTAAACCTCAGCCTCCCATATCACCTTCAACTCCTCTTATTTTGGGGAAGTGCTACAGTTTGAATTTGATGCAGGAAAGTAGGATCACCAAAAGGAGCCAGTTAAGGTACCAGAAGATGTGGGACCTGGAGAAAGAGAAAAATTGTAAGCCTAGGGCAAAATTCTGTTAATATTAAACCAATTAAATATATCTGACTGTACCAGTGCCACTGCATCATTGTTACTGCATAAGTGAGGATCCGTGTACACGAACCCTTAGTGTTTCTCATTCTAAAAAAGGATATCATATTTCCTTACATATCAGCTTTACCAAAAAGGTAATTTAATGATTAGCTGGTCATAATGGTGGAATAATGGTACATATAACTTGCAATGGAATTATGGATAAACCGGTTGCTTCGTTATGTAGCAGTAGCATAACTGATAGAATATCATTAAAGAAAAGTCTGTTTCCACAGAAAAAGTTACTTCCATCTAAAATTGCTTTCCGTCATGCACAAACAGCATGAGTATTATTTCTTTTTTCCAAGAATCACAGTGGATTCTCAGCATAATTTGTTAAGGTGAGAAAAGAAGTCAATCCTCCGCCAAAAAAAAAAATGCA
Organism: Protopterus annectens; assembly: GCF_019279795.1. Lineage (NCBI taxonomy): Eukaryota > Metazoa > Chordata > Ceratodontiformes > Protopteridae > Protopterus > Protopterus annectens. The sequence continues at coordinate 574,688,768 of NC_056746.1, forward strand.
CACACTTTTTTATGCATTGCTCATTGGCTGCTGATCTGTAAGATGACAGCTCATCTATCTTACTTGTTAGTAAGCCAGCATGGGAATGCAGATAAGAGATTTTACCAATAGAGATCACTGTTAGTAGGAGGCACATACAATAGGGAGCTGTAACTTATTGGCAATAATTAGTAAAGGAAGTAAGGTACTCCCAGTGCAAATAACTAGGAAGGGAAATGTCAGAGTATGATGAAGCCAAGCAAAATGTTGGAATGAGGGTTAAGACAAAATGAGAAAAGACTGAGGAATGAGGCTGGGAAGGCAATATACAAAGATGCGATGGATGGATGACTGTTAAGCTCCCAAGTATGCAACAAAATCTAGAAGATTTAGGATTTTCACATGCAAGTGTCTACATAGGTATGCTGTACCCAAAGTAGTCAATTTCAATCTGCCTTCCCAACTTCTGAAATCTTCAGAGAATTTTTTCACAAGTAGATAGCATTTGCTGGAGGTGTGATGGGAAAGTGGTGGTGGTGATAGGGTACCTGATTGTGGTGTGAACATGTTTTTTGGGAATATAACAAGTTGACATATTTTGAAATTCCCAACAGAGTTCTTTGTCAGAAATGGTGGTGGGGGGGTTATTATAACTAAATAAATTATTCTTATATAGAAACTGAATTGCTTAGATATAACAAGGTTCTATTAAGTTTACTGCAGTTGGCTGCCAAAATAAGCAATTACTAGGAAATGGAAATGACAACCAAATCAACTATAACTGAGTTTTAATGCTGTAAAGGAGAAGAAATGGCTGGAGGTGGGATCTTTAGAAAAGGGAAGGTGTAAACTACACAGAAATAAATGGAATATTTTGGAACAACACCTACAAAATAATGTTCATAATGAATGATATTTCATGGAATGCAGGACTTAAACAATCTATGTAATGTTAAATTGAATAATTAAGACAAAAAATCATATGTGTATAATATATACAAAGGAAATTCTGTAATGGCTTGTTTTTTTATAACTGAAGGTGTACTCAAATAATCATGCTATATGTGAAGTTAATTAAAAAAATAAGAAACTATAATGCCATCTCTTACTCACGAGATTTTTTCTGTTCAAAGTGAATTTGCTTTGTTATACATATGCAGGGGCAGCTCGTGCTATAGGACTGCAGCCCTCCTACCTAAAAGCAAATAAAAAATAAAATAGAGAAACACTAAAACAGTAAATTCCCAGAAGTGTGCGCATGCGTGCATGCTCTCAGACTACTTTCTCAGCAGTCTAGATAGGGGGAAAGGCAAGGCATCTCAGCCCCAAGATGCCCAGCAGTCTGTACGGTGACGTCACAAAATGGAGGCACTCCAGACTACAGCAGGCAAGGGGAGCAGTTATTTACCTCGGCGGAAAGGTAAGGTATGTTTGGATATAGAGGAGCAGTGTGTGTGTGTGTGTGTGTGTGTGTGTGTGTGTGTGTGTGTGTGTGTGTGTGTGTGTGTGTGTGTGTGTGTGTGTGTGTGTGTGTGTAATGCCCCAGTTGCTATATACTGGTGGCTAGAGCAAACTCATGGTGATGTGGTAGGGAATACCTCAGGCTTGAACTCTGTACCTTGTATGCAGGTGTTAAGGGCCTGAATTCCCTACCCACCACCATTTGTAAAAAATTTGCAGATTTTTGCCTCATATTTGATCTGTTCTATTCCTCATAATATCTGTGGTTTCTAAATGTTTCAATGCTTGATATTTGATGGTGCAGTGGTAGCACTGTTGCCTCACAAGTGCAGGTTCTCAGGTTTGATTCTTGGCTGGGGTGCCTTCTGTGTGGGGTCTGCAACTTTGCCCTGTATTTGTGTGGGTTTGCTTTTGTGTCCTCCCATGTTACAAAGACATCTCTGCATTATTTCTTCCTGGGCCTCTGCTGAAAATTGTTTTTTTGTTCCAAGTCAGACTGTCCTGGTTAACAAATGTTAAATAAAATTGACAAGCATTTGAATTGGGGTGCCTTCTGTGTGGAGTCTGCAGCTCCTCCCTGTGTTTGTTTGGATTTGCTCTGGTGCCCTGCCATTTTACAAAGACGTGTCTGCAGTATTTCTCCCTGGGCCTCTGCTGAAAATTGTTTTTGTTTCATCAGAAGTAAAATTGACAGGCATTTAAATTTCAGACTTCATATTCTTCAGAAAATACATAGTAACACAATCTTTTATTCTAGCAATTTTCTAAGTTTATAAGATGAATATTTGAAATTTGTCCCTATTTTTGGGACTGTATTCCCCCATTATTGGCTTCGTCCAGGTTTTTTGTGCTAAGGTTGACAGCGATGGCAAGAACTGAATTCACTGAATATGTTTGAGCGCTGCATTTCCTCATTACTGGGTTTGTCCAGGTCTTTTGTGCTAAGAGGTTGACAGCTATGGTGACAACTGAATTCACTACAGCCACTACCACAGCTTTTTTATGAGGAGTGGCTACCAAAGACATTTTAGAGGCTGCTACTTGGAGCTCCGTGCATACATTTGCCAAGCATTATAATTTACCTTTATACTCCAGATCCCGAGCAGGTTTTGCCACTGCTGTTTTGCAAGGGATCTTAACTACACCATAATCTTATTTCTCCTCCTCCCCCAGTTTGGCTATGGTATTCTACCCATTTGTAAGGACTGCAGATGCATCCTTGAAGGACATAGTACAGTTTTGTACCTACCATAAATGTAGATGTCCGATAGGCATGCATCTGCAGTCAGGATTATCCACCCTCCTTCCCCTCTGTGGTACTCCTAGGGTATTTGCCCATCTTGTAGCTAGCTGGGGGAATCTATTATGGTGTATTTGTTTGTATATATGTACATACATGCTTATTTTTTGTTTGCTCTCTACTATTTGGAACCATTTGCATTTATCCAAATTTAGCCTTCCTAGAGGGCACCTGGCCTCTGGGGCAAGAAAGACTGAGGAAAATGGCGTTGGCTGATGCCTTTATACCCGAAGAACTGCAGCTATGACGTCGGGTGAAGTGCGACACCAGCCGAGGCCAGACCCAGACTTTGGAATCCGGCCGACCGAAGGGCTGCCTGACGACAGGACAACCCATTTGTAAGGACTGCAGATGCATCCTTGAAGGACATCACTGCTTACTAGAAAATTGAAGACAGCTATTTATGCCTTAAAGAATTACAAACTTATACAGATAAACACACACACACACACACACACACATATATATATATATATATATATATATATGGGTCCCCTTCAAAACATCTAAAATTCATAACATCTAATTTCATAACATTGAGACCAGAACATCTAAAACCCAAAACATCTAAAACCCATAACACTGAATTTTATAACATCTAACAATACAACTCACATGAAAATAACACCCCCCTACACATATAACGACATATAATGACACCAAACTACCAAACATACTTTTTACTACATTTCTGCAGTGGGCTTGATACAGTGGGGTTAGGAAATTAACTGTTTCCCACTGTAGTGCGATCTTGGAGTTGGTATATTTAATTTACTGGGGTGGGGGGCTGCGGGGCTTGCCCCCCCTGCAGAAACGTAGTAAAAAGTGTGTTTGGTAGTTTGGTGTCGTTATATATGGAGAGGATGTTATTTTCTTGTGATATGTAGTGTTAGATGTTATGAAATTCAATATTACGGCTTTTAGATGTTCTGATTTCAGTGTTATGAAATTAGATATTGAGGGTTTTAGATGTTTCAAAGTAGACCCATATATATATATATATATATATATACACACACACACACACACACACACACACACACACACACACACACACACACACACACACACTTTTTTTTTTTTTTTATCCTTTGTTCACCAGGTTAGTCTCACTGAGGAGACCCAAAATGTTTTTTCTACTATTAAGGAAATCTGGCTTGGGCATGTAAGAAGGGTTTATTCTTTACAGCTTCATTCTGAAAAAAATGTTAGAAATTATATTTTAAAAACACCGACACAGGAACCGAAACAAGAACCAAGTAAAATTCAAACATCCACTAGCGATCAATGGAAAACAGACAGCCCAATCTGTATTCTTAACGTTTTCGTTCTATTTATTCCAAAAAGAACTTCCTCAGAAAAGCACCCTTAGGCAACTACTTGATTTAAATACAAAGTCACACAAAATGACTGACCAGTGAAAAAGCATACTTAATTATGCCTATACAAGGTGTAAAACTGTAACATAATAATGTATATACACCGTAAACAATAAAAAAATAATAATAATAACAAACTGAACTGTTGTAAAAGTCTTAACATTATAAGTTTAAAATCTTCTAGCTAATAAAAAGCACTTAATATTAATGGTGTCATTTAAACCAGGCAAGCAATCAGCCTTTAGCATAATTTGCCAAATGGCTTCCCTACATTCAAAATGGTTCTTAAAATCACCACTAAATGGTGTATCATCAACTTTTTCTAACACTGAAAAAATGAATTTCTTAAACAAAGGGCAATGTGCTGAATGCTTTGCCAAAGCATTCAACTCATCTTTTTTCTTAATAGCCAAATTGTGCTCATAAATGCATTTATTTAAAGTGCGTGTAGTCTTCCCGATGTAAAAATGTTCACATGAAACACACTGTCTTAATAAACTATGTTAGTTGATTTGCAAGTGTAATGACCATTTACTGTGATGGTCTTGTTGTTATGTTTTAAACAAATGTTGGACGTACTACTTATGAATCTACACTGTTTACATTTAGTACATGGAAAAGTACCCAAAGGTAAATCACAAAATCTGTTTGTGTTTTTTGCACCTCTTTCCAAAATCATCTTGATGTTGCTCACTTTTTTATATATATGAAAAAATGGGACTGTTCCCAATTGTCCTGGCCAAATCAAAATTTCCTATTACTATTTTCCAAATGTTGCGAATAATGTTTTTTATGTCAAACATTTCATTAGTAATAGGTAAAGGAAAAGACAACCTGTATTGAGTGACAGTGTTAAGAGGTGTCCTGTGAATTGACCTCATTCGTGAAGTCAGAGACTCTCAAGATAGGACTAGTCTTATTTTCTCTCAAGTTTGAAACTTCTTCGACAATCAAGTCTAACCAACCCACTGTGTAACCTCTATCAAGAAAAAGTTGTTTTAACTTCTTAATTTCTTGAAAGAAAGTGACGTTATCACTGGTCAAACGGTCAGTCTTATGAACTGACCTTTGACTACACCTCGTTTCATATGCATCGGATGTAAGCTATCATGATGTAAATATTGATTTACAAATGTCGACTTCCTAAAAATACTGCTTTGAATGTTGTGGTTATGGTCATTAATAGTTAAATGCAAATCCAAAAAGTCTATGCTTTTGCCAAAATCACCTAACGTGAATTTAAAAAAACTAGTAGTGTTGTTAAGATCCTGAAAAAAACTAGTGAAGGTGCTAATGTCACCTTTCCATAAAAAAAATCAAATCTTCAATGTATCTCCTATAAAACAAAATATTGTTGGCCATGAAATGTGTGGCCAAAAAATTGTTTTCCCAAGATGTCGTGACTAGATTGGCAAAACTAGGTGCAACTCGAGAACCCATGGCCACTCCGGATGTTTGTTTGTAATAATCTCCTTCAAAAGTGAAAAAATTGTTGTCTAACACCAGTTCCATCAAATTGCAACAAGTATACACCAAAGTGTTGTCTAAATCTACTTGTTTGCTTAAATGTTCTCTCATTATTCAATAACAATTTGTTGATCAATACTAGTGTATAAAGACACAACATCTAAAGAGGCAAAACAAACATCCTGATCTACTGTGCTAATGTTTTTTAACAACTCCAAAAGGTGCCACGAGTCTCGAAGATAAAATTTGGATTTTTGAACAACTGGATTCAAAATGTCATCAAGCCAAACAGAAATAGTTTCTGTTTTGGAACAACTGGCAGAAACTATTGGCCTAAAAGGAAGATGTTCTCCCATTTTGTGTACTTTTGGGATTCCAAATAAAGAAGCAATCTTCGGATATTCAGTGTACAAAAAAGTGTAAACAGCAAAATCAAAACATCCATCACTGAGTAAGTCAAACAAAATAGCATCTAGCCTGGCAAAACTTTTAGAAATAAAATCAGCGTCAACTTTCATGTAACATGAATTGTCTGCAAGAAGTATTTTCATAGCCTTAACATATTCTACAGAGCTCATTACAACTATGGTCCCACCATTGTCAGCCTTCATGATGCGCCAATCTTTATTTTTAGCCATCATTTGAAGGGCCTCAATCTCCCCTTCTGAAAGGTTTGACTTGTAGTGTGGAAGACTGATAATGTTCCTAAAATCTTGCTCACACTGTTTATTAAATACAGAGAAAGTTGAATTAAGTAACAGGTTGTATGTACTTTTAATTCTTGTGGACATATCCATACTATTTACCAACTTGGTGTTGTCAAAAATGTATTTTAAATTTAACTCTAATGTGAAAGGTCCTTTTTTGACGGACAGTTCTGGGACAAAAAGGACTCCAAAGTGGTCCAACAAAGTTCAGACAAGGAATAAAGGCAAGACCAGAGGCAAGAAGAAATATTAGAATTTTGTTTGAACATTTTAAATTTGACTGATACTGTCTTGTCACAAAACATGATCTCTGTTCTCAAGAAAGGTTTTTCATTTATTCCTAACAATAGCGTAAACTTAGCACAATTAATTGTGGATTTTAAGTTATATGTTAGGAAATTAAATTTAAAATACATTTTTGACAACACCAAGTTGGTAGATAGTATGGATAGGTCCATAAAAATTAAAAGTACATACAACCCGTTACTTAATTCAACTTTGTCTGTATTTAATAAACAGTGTGAGCAAGATTTTAAGAACATTATCAGTCTACCACACTACAAGTCAAACCTTTCAGAAGGGGAGATTGAGGCCCTTCAAATGATGGCTAATGTAGAATATGTTAAGGCTATGAAAATACTTCTTGCAGACAATTCATGTTACATGAAAGTTGACGCTGATTTTATTTCTAAAAGTTTTGCCAGGTTAGATGCTATTTTGTTTGACTTATTCAGTGATGGATGTTTTGATTTTGCTGTTTACACTTTTTTGTACACTGAATATCCGAAGATTGCTTCGTTATTTGGAATCCCAAAAGTACGCAAAACGGGAGAACATCTTCCTTTTAGGCCAATAGTTTCTGCCAGTTGTTCCAAAACAGAAACTATTTCTGTTTGGCTTGATGACATTTTGAATCCAGTTATTCAAAAATCCAAATTTTATCTTCGAGATTCGTGGCACCTTTTGGAGTTGTTAAAAAACATTAGCACAGTAGATCAGGATGTTTGTTTTGCCTCTTTAGATGTTGTGTCTTTATACACCAGTATTGATCAACAAATTGGTATTGAATACATGAGAGAACATTTAAGCAAACAAGTAGATTTAGACAACACTTTGGTGTATACTTGTTGCAGTTTGATGGAACTGGTGTTAAGACAACAATTTTTTTCACTTTTGAAGGAGATTACTACAAACAAACATCCGGAGTGGCCATGGGTTCTCAAGTTGCACCTAGTTTTGCCAATCTAGCCATGACATCTTGGGAAAACAATTTTTTGGCCACACATTTCATGGCCAACAATATTGTTTTATAGGAGATACATTGATGATTTGATTTTTTGTGGAAAGGTGACATTAGCACCTTCACTAGTTTTTTTCAGGATCTTAACAACACTACTAGTTTTTTTAAAATTCACGTTAGGTGATTTTGGCAAAAGCATAGACTTTTTGGATTTGCATTTAACTATTAATGACCATAACCACAACATTCAAAGCAGTATTTTTAGGAAGTCGACATTTGTAAATCAATATTTACATCATGATAGCTTACATCCAATGCATATGAAATGAGGTGTGGTCAAAGGTCATTTCATAAGACTGAGCCATTTGACCAGTGATAACGTCACTTTCTTTCAAGAAATTAAGAAGTTAAAACGATTTTTTCTTGATAGAGGTTACACAGTGGGTTGGTTAGACTTGACTGTCGAAGAAGTTTCAGACTTGAGAGAAAATAAGGCTAGTCCTATCTTGAGAGTCTCTGACTTCACAAATGTGGTCAATTCACAGGACACCTCTAACACTGTCACTCAATACAGGTTGTCTTTTCCTTTACCTATTACTAATGAAATGTTTGACATAAAAAACATTATATGCAACAACTGGAAAATAGTAATAGGAAATTTTGATTTGGCCAGGACAATTGGGAACAGTCCCATGTTTTCATATATATAAAAAAGTGAGCAACATCAAGATGATTTTGGAAAGAGGTGCAAAAAAAAACACAAACAGATTTTGTGATTCACCTTCGGGTACTTTTCCATGTACTAAATGTAAACAGTGTAGATTCATAAGTGGTACGTCCGACATTTGTTTAAAACATAACAACAAGACCATCACAGTAAATGGTCATTACACTTGTAAATCAACTAACATAGTTTATTTAGCACAGTGTGTTTCATGTGAACATTTTTACATCGGGAAGACTACACGCACTTTAAATAAATGCATTTATGAGCACAATTTGGCTATTAAGAAAAAAGATGAGTTGAATGCTTTGGCAAAGCATTCACCAAATTGCCCTTTGTTTAAGAAATTCATTTTTTCAGTGTTAGAAAAAGTTGATGATACACCATTTAGTGGTGATTTTAAGAACCATTTGGAATGCAGGGAAGCCATTTGGCAGATTAGGCTAAAGGCTGATTGCTTGCCTGGTTTAAATGATACCATTAATATTAAGTGCCTTTTATTAGCTAGAAGATTTTAAACTTATAATGTTAAGACTTTTACAACAGTTCAGTTTGTTGTTATTATTATTATTGTTTTTTTATTGTTTACTGTTTAATTTTTACGGTGTATATACATTATTATGTTACAGTTTTACACCTTGTATAGGCACAATTAAGTATGCTTTTTCATTGGTCAGTCATTTTGTGTGACTTTGTATTTAAATCAAGTAGTTGCCTAAGGGTGCTTTTCTGAAGAAGTTCTTTTTGGAATAAATAGAACGAAAACGTTAAGAATACAGATTGGGCTGTCTGTTTTCCATTGATCACTAGTGGATGTTAGAAATTATATTTTATTTTATATGGGGATCAAGGCTAAGTGGCTCCTTACTGAAATGCTGTCAACTGAAATGATGAGCACTGACAAGCTGAAAAAAAACATTTTTTTATTTTATTTTTTTTTATTTAACATTTATTTACTGAGAAAGTTCAACTTGGATCGAGCCAATTTTCAGCGGAGGCCCGAGGAGAGAAAAAAAAGACCAAAAACACAGGAGATGAGTGAATATCAAAAATAGCTCTTCTCCTTTAAACTTTTTTTTCAAGAAGACCAACTCCCCCTCCCCTGCACCCCCTGGATGTATATATGCCAACAACGACTTTGCGATACCTCAGAGAAAAGGGAATATTTTGAGAACTGGCATCTCAGACTCAGTGTATACAAGTCCGTTCTTTCAGTCATTCAGTCTTCATATTTCGGGACTCACTCCAGCAGGTCCTGACATTTCAAATGGTTAAATCATATCAAAAGAAAAGTTTAATACTGTAAGATGAGAGATGGTGGATTATGTGTTAGAAGTCCATTGTTTACTTAGCTTCATTACATTTGTTCTTAAGAAAATTAATGATAATAAAGGATGTGTTTGAAAGATAAGGTGGGAAGGTTACACTAGGAAGTATGGGAAGGAAGTAAAAAGAGAAAAAAAAAAGACTTACAAAAAGAAGGAAAATAATATTATGAAATGATGAAGAGATGGAATATAATATGGTAGAAATAAAGGGTTCTAGAAAGAGTTCTATGGAAGGAAAATGAAGTGATAAAGCAAAATGAATTACACAATTTAATGATGATGTTGACATGCAACATTGTTATGGTGATTAATGATAATCACCAGTTAAGGGTGAAATGAAGTATAAACAAATGCAAGATGAATGTATCACATATGTAATGCTGAGCTGTTCCTTGTTTGGTGATGACACCAGAGAGTTTGATAGATTTTGCTTGAATCTGAAGCCATCCTTGGCAAGAGAAACAAAATTAAGTATTATTTTGCACTTACATTGCTTGCTTTCATTGCTTTTTCAAAGATTTCTGTGCTATTTTTTTGCTCTTCCTGCACTTGCTTAGAGTTTCAAGTTACATTTTTCCACTGCTGTAAGAGCTGCTTTACTGCATTTGCAGTACTCTAAATACCCCATGTACCTACTGTTTTTAGTGCTTTTAGTCATCTATTTTTATGGTTCCCTAACACTTTGGCTCCAGACCAGTAATTTTAGATTAAGAGGGTTAAAGCTTGTACTCTTGAGGCAGGACAGGGCTGATTTCACCTATCTGAGCTGGGAATTGCTGTTGGAAAGCTTACAGTGTGCTTTTATCTGATTGGCCTGTGGGCATACCTATTTAAAAACTTGTTTTTTTTCCTGCTTTTATATAAGGCTTACGTTTGCTTCATGCATTGGTAGTTAGTGATGCCCTGTATATATGCACTCACTAGAAGTTGTACTTTCCCTATAAAAACTACCTCTGAAATTTTCCACAGTCCTGTGCTACTCAAAGAGCAACTGGTTTTCATGCTGGGCAGTACCGCTGGATAGGGTAGCTGTAGATTACATTAAGTAAGCACTTATCCCCTTGTCCAGTTGCAAACACCCACCATTATAGATTACATTAAGTAAGCACCCTTGTCCAGTTGCAAACACCACCCCCATTCATTTTCCTTGTAAAGCACATACTAAAAACATGCAACCACAGATGGGCACTTTCATGCTATCTCTGCATCTAGCTTGGTGGATATGGGCATCCTGAGACAATGTAGTCATTGCCTTATGTACAATGACAACCACTTAATTATAAAACAAATGAATATAGTATGTAAAAAATGTAGCTACACAATGTCACTGGAGGCAAAACTCTCACATACAGACACAAAAAATGGCAAACAGGTTGTAAGCGACACACACACACACACACACACACACACACACACACACACACACACACACACACACACACACACACACACACACACACACACACACACTCATTGACATTTACAATGGACCAGACACATGGACCTATATACGAGGAAGTCCTCACATGTAACTTACCCAAACCTCAAAGGCCTCTCAGGCGCAGTCCTTAGAAACTGCATTCACATAAACAAGACAACTCCCACCGTAACACACAAAACCACATCTCATTTTGTCTCAGCTACCAAGCCTATAATGTGTAATACCACAAAAACGAATATTTTGGTCATAGCAGACTCCATTGTGAAAGACACTGATATCCCTCTCACCATGATAGACAAGGAGAAGGTTAAAGTTAGTTGCCTGTCAGGGGCCAGGATTTGCCAGATCATGCAATCACTCTGGTCACTAAACCCCAAGTACCAGTAGAACTCAGTCATAGTCCATGTGGACTTAAATGACAGATACAGCTCCCTGTACTATAAGAAGACTGACATGACTGAGCTTTCAGAATGTGTGTCACAAGCAGACATGACCCTAGCACTGAGCAGGATTCTATCATTTTAAAGGATAATGCCACAATGCCAACAGAAAATGGTTGACTTTAATAACTGGCTTAGCTAATGGTGTCATTTCAAAGGAGTCCAATATTTGTCAGCCTGGAAGAACACAATTGACAGGCCATGTAGCTTTGACAGGGATGGCCTTCACTTGTCACCACTAGGCTTTTAGATATTGGCCAAAACATTATCCACCCTTATGGTGCCTTTTTTAGGCATTGCCAAACAGACAAACCTTCCAACATAGCAAAATCTATTTAGGATAAGCTAAAGATATTACTGTGCAATGCTAGGAATTTCAACAGGAAACTACACTCCCTGGAAGCACTCCTCACCCTGGAGAATACTCATGTCTGTGCAGTTACTGAAACATAATTCAAAGCCATGGAAAGAACCCCAGCAGTGCATGGCTATAATGCATTTCACATGTTCTGATCACCCACTGCACATAAAGGGACAAAAGAAGGATAAGCACACCTCAAGACTGGTCAAACAATATGACAAGCTCGATCTACTCCATGTCCAACTAACCACAGGAAAAAATCCATTACCATATCCTTGCTAGCTACAGGTCACCCAACGTGAACCAGGAAATCCAGACATCATACCTGAATTTACTAGAATCACTTACCATTCAGTCCAAAACCATACACATGTGACTTCAACTACCCCTCCATTAACTGGGAAGCATACATGACCAGTAACATGCAGGATCAAAGATATATAGACTTTGTCAATGCAAATACCATGGAGCAGCTAGTCTGTATTCCTACTAGGGGTACAAATATCCTAGACCTGGTAATCACAGATATGGACGAGCGCTGCACCCTTCCCCAAGTGTGATGCCCTCACTGGTTAGATCAGATAGCAAAATGGTCTCCCTTGAAATAAATATAAAACTAGAAACCTGCTTAACCCCACAACCTTTAAGAATTTTTTAAGGCAAACTAACACCTATTGAGAGACAGCAGAGCTAGTTTCCAAGCTCTCTCAAACCGAGAAAATAAAGAAATCTATGCTGAGGCATACATAAAAGCACTGAACGACAATATAAACAAACTGCACTGAAACGGTAATACCAAGCCAAAATAAGTCTATGACAAACTGCAAAAACAAGCCACCTGGTGGATCCCTGGTATAAAAAGTTTGTACAACAAAAGAAAGAAATAATGTCTAGAAGTAAGAAAGAAAGTGTACAACAGAGCAAAAACTCCTTCATTAGCCTAAACATGAAAATCAGGGGACTAGTCAAGTCTTCAAAAGCAAATTTTGATACAAAAATAGTCTCCCAAACTAAGGATAACCAAAATGCATTTTACAATTATGTCTGTAATCTTAAAAGCAACACCCAACAATGTGCAGAGTTAGTTGTAGACAGTATCACTGTAATCAGCCAGAAGACATAGCTAATCTGGTGGTCATAAATTTAGCTCAAATGTCACCTCAGTTATTCCACCCCACCAAGAAATATCCTCCACCATTCCTCTACCAGTTATCACTACAGAACAAGTCACCACTGTGCTCTCTAAAACTAAAAATACAGCTTTGATGGGTCCCAGTATCTCACAATGTTTCTTAAATTGCTTGAAACAGGACCTATCAGGCCAACTAGGATATCTATTTAACCAAAGCCTCCAGACTGTCTTTGTCCCTGTGGAGTGAAGGACAGCAACAGTCATCCCTCTGCATAAAAGGGAACCATCAACACATCCAGGCAATTACAGACCTATACGCTTGACTAGTCTTATATTCAAGGCCATGTCAAGAATAATCATGAACCTGATAAATAATGACGCAGGAAACCTCTAAACACTGGACCCAACCCAGTTCAGCTTTGTCAAGGGCAGTTCATGCCTGCTCAAACTGGCAGACTTCTTTGAGAAAGTCACTAGGGCCATGGATGAGGGAAAAACAGTGCATACTGCCTACCCTGTCCTGACAAAGGCATTTGACACAATTCCCCACTCAGGTATTAAAGATAAACTCACCAGATGGACAGTCAAATGGCTCATGGACAGGATGCTAGAGTGGGTGAATCCAGATCCAGCAAGAGGCCAGTTACTAGTGGTGTGTCAGAGGGCTCAGTGCTGGGAACTCTTCTATTCAGAATATACTTCTCTGAAGTCAAGGCTAATGTGGAAGGCCTTTGGCCTGGCTAAGTTTGCTGACGACTGCAAGTTGGGGGCAATCACTGAATCTCTCAGCAATGTAGATATCCTTCAGAAGGGTCTGACTCCGACGAATGGTGCCAGAAGCATGGTTTAAAACTAAATGCAAAAAGTGCATATTATATAATGACTGGCCACTGACATTCCAAAAGGAGTGTGCTGATTGGTCAGCCCAATTAGCATGCCCGTTGTAAATCTGAGCATATATCAATGGAAAAAGTCTAGTCGCCCAGACTCATTTCCATTAATATATGCTGCAAAATTTGATTTTCCTTCCAGCAGTACTGCACTGAGATTGCTTTGTTTTATTTAAAAAAAAAAAAAAAAGAAACAAAAAACCAGAGACTTCAAACTGAGGAGAGAGAGGACAGACAAAAATAAAAGGATAATCAGGTACGTTATGCAATACTAGAGAAACTTACCTGATTATCCTATTATTTTCTCTGTCCCATCTCTCCCATACATTGAAAGTCTCCTGGTTTCTTTTTTTAATTAAAAAGAAAACAAACAAAAAAAGCAACAGAGATCTTCCTTTCTTCATTGCTTCCTTTACACAGCACTGATGTACTATGTAAGCATGGGAACTCAAGTCCCATACATATCCACACAGAGTACATCAAGAAAGCCGCAGGATATGGGAAAAACGCAGCAGAGCAGCACTGTGCCATTATACAAGGGCATTATTTAAGAAAAGTAAGTAACTTTTTTCTTAAATAATGCCATTGTATAACAGTAATAACCAACTTTGTGGGTGTGGTATATTGAAGATTTACCCATGGTTGTCTTTGTTTAATTACTTGGGCTTCACCCTCATGATTAAACCACACCAATCATGGGTAAATCTTCAATATACCACATCCACGTCCTTGGTTATTACTATAATCATACCTCTTGGAAAATCAAATACCCCTGTAAATTACAACATTAATAGCAGACCCCTAAGAGTGTACTCAGAGGTAAGAGATCTAGGTACATACAGGTTGTAACCTGAACTTTGACCACCATGTGTCCACAGTGGTGAGGGAGTCGTTCTATGTGGCACAGATTTTAAGTAAAGGCACTGTATCCAAATCCAAGGAAGTTATGGACTCACTGTAGTCAGACCTCATCAGACCAGTTATTGAGTACAGTGCACCTTTAGGCATGTACTTGACCAAGCACTTGTAACAGCTGTAGCAGCCCCAGAGGTTCCTTACAAAAAATACAGGGTGTAAACAACATGTCTTATGCAACTAGACAAAAAGCCCTATCCCTTTATTCTGTTTCCTACCAACTATTTAGTGGTGATCTGGGCCTATCCTGCAAGGAACTCACAAATTCTGTCCTGATAGAGCTATTACACATTTGCAAGACAAACTACATGAGGGTCACCTGATCTGGGGATCTAAACCTGGTCTCTGATATGAACAAAACATGCTGAAGAGACAGATATGTGTCTCAGGCATTACCCCTTCTTTGGAACAAGCTTCCTGTTCATGTAAAGCAGAGCCCTTACCTGACCCTCTTCAAAAGCTGTTTGGAACAATTGACGGGGAATCGTAAATTCACTACTGGGGTAGTTCCCATGTCCTTTATGGACAGGAGCAGTCCGTAAAATACTCAAAGGCATAGACACAAATCTAAGCCATCCCCTAGCACTTAGGGATCGAAAATTGAGTAAAATTCGGGTAATAATGGCTAATCTTGTAAGGGATCAAGCCATCAGCTTAATAATCTCTTATGAAGCTATGACAACAGAGTATTTCTTTTAAATGTATAGTAGTGTATGTGAATTAGAAGTTATGTACTCACCATAACGTTCCATCTGAGTAGGTGACTTCATTCGGATGCAACCTGTGGGTATCGGATCCGACCTCGGATCCGAGCTGGCAATTCAAAAGCTTAGGCTCCGAGCTCCTAGCTCCTCCCTCTTACCCATAATCCCCTGCCAAGCCCTGACTGACCTCAGATTGAGTTTGCCTCAAATTACTGACAACAGTACACTAAAACAGCATAAATACTCGCTCTAAAAAGGTCAGGGGGATGGAGGGGGGGATGGTTGCATCCAAATGAAGTCACCTTCTCAGATGGAACGTTATGGTGAGTACATAACTTCTAAATCTGAAGTAGGCAGACTTCATTCGTCTGCAACCTGTGGGACAGAGTCCCTAGCTACCTGAATCTTGGGCCGTCATGGAAGGATGTTCCGAGCACCGCTGAGCCAAAGGATGCTCTTCCTCTAGAAACAACATCCACCTTGTAATGAGAAATAAAAGTATGAGGCGAGGCCCAAGTAGCTGCCGCGCAGATATCATCCAATGATACACGGGACTTAAAGGCGGCTGACGTGGAAATTGCCCTAGTAGAATGAGCCGTAACCCTCTGAGGAGCAGGTCTGCCTGAAGTGTCATATGCCTGCAGAATACAATTAGCAATCCATTTAGATAGAGTGACTTTAGATACTGCTTTACCCAGAGCAAATTTAGCAAAGGAGACGAACAGCTGATCTGATTTCCTGTGGCCAGCTGTTCTGTTAATATAAAACGTAACTGTCTATGAACATCCAAGGAATGCAATTTGTATTCTCCTTTGTTTGAGTACTTGGGAAAAACACCGTAAATTGATTGACTGGTTAATATTGGATTCAGAAGAGACCTTCGAAGAAAGGATGGATTGGTCCTGAGGCACACCCTATCAGGGAAGAAAGAAAGGTAAGGCGGTTTGACACACAGAGCCTGAAGCTCAGACACTCTTCTGGCTGAAGTGATAGCTACCAGGAAAGCAGTCTTCCAGGAAAGGTACTTTAAATCAGAAGAAGCTGCAGGCTCGAAGGGAGGAGCAGTAAGGGCCTGCAGGACTAAAGACAAGTCCCAAGGCGGTACAACCTCCTTGACTGGAGGCCTTAACAAAAAAACTCCTTTGAGAAAAGTTTTGCATAATTTCGCCGTCATAAGGGGAGCTGTGTCATGACCAATGTGATAATGCGAGATAGCTGCCAATTGTACCTTAATCGTGGAAGAACTAGCCCCTTGATGAAAGAGGTCTGTTAGAAAATCCAGCACCGCTGACATAGGTGCCGAGAAAGGATCTAAAGTTCTCTGTCCTGCCCCTATAGAGAATCTCTTCCATTTACTCCGATAAACCTGCCTGGTGGAAGGTTTATGAGCAGCCACCAAAATGGCCTTGACCGGTGATGAGATACCGGGAGTCCTAATTAAGGTTGGAACTGGAGCAGCCAAGCTGTCAACTTCAGGGTCCGGAGATTGGGAACTGACATTCCCAGAGGGTGAGATATGAGATCCGAAATTGGATCCAGAATCCATGGTGGATTGATTTTGTGAGACCATACGAAGGGGAACCAAGGTTGTCGAGGCCAGAATGGGGCAATGAGAATCATTCTGCTCCCCAAACTGTTGGCTTTCTGCAGAAGCCTCTGCATCAGAGGAAGTGGAGGGTAGGCATAAAGGAGACCGGGAGGCCAAGCATGCACCAGAGCATCCTCGAACTCCTGGTGGGGGAAGCAGAGCGAAGAAATTGTCGCATTTGGCGTTTGAGGGAGAGGCAAAAAGATCGCAACAGTGTTGCCCCCAAATGGCAAAAATCTTCTTCGCTACTAGAGGATTGAGAGACCACTCGTGTGGAGAAAGGATAGTGCGACTGAGCTTGTCCGCAAGGATGTTGGACTTTCCCGGAATGTGCGTTGCTACCAGAAAGCGTTTGGTGGAAATTGCCCATTCCCAGACTCTCATGGCCTCTCGACAAAGGGGGTAAGACCTGGTTCCTCCCTGCTTGTTGATATACCAGACTACCGACATGTTGTCTGTCTGAATCGCAATAGTCCCTGAAGGAAGAACGTGGTGAAGTGCTTGCAACGCTAGGAGCACCGCCCTCATTTCCAGGACATTTATATGCAATGACGTCTCTGTGGGATTCCACATGCCTTGGACAATCTTTCCCGCAGAATGCCCCCCCCACCCGAGGCAAGAAGCGTCCGTGGTCACTGTGGCTCGGGGAAATGCAGCGCAAAAAGGTCTCCCTGGTAGGGGCTCCGGAGAAAAAAGCCACCAAAAAAGGGAGTCCCTGCACGCTCTGCTGATCGCAATCGGAGCGTTTAGAGAAGAACAAAGAGGGGACCACTGAACTTGAAGGGTCCATTGAAGAACCCGCATGCGTAAACGGGCATGAATGAGAAGCGGAATAGCTGCCGCCATAGAACCAAGGGCCCTCAGGACCGAAGCTGCAGTTGGAGATGATTGCAGGATCGCTGTCACATGACACTTCAGGCTGGCAATACGGTCTGGGGTGAGGAAGGCTTGCATTGATCTGGTGTCTAGTCTTCCTCCTATGAAATATATAACTTGTGTGGGGTTCAGAAAAGATTTCTCCCAGTTTATCGTGATGCCCAGCCTTGGTGCTAGTTGAAGAAAGTAATCCCTGGCTGAGCACAGAAGATGCCTTGATGATGCCGTCAGGAGCCAGTCGTCCGGTACGGAAAGACCTGTAATCCCTGGAGCCTCACGTGGGCCGCTACCACCGCTAGCACCTTGGTGAACACCCTGGGGGCTGAGGTGAGACCAAAGGGGAGGACCCTGAACTGGTAATGACTGGCTCCCAGCCGGAAGCGAAGAAACCTCCTGGATCGTCTGTCCATCCGAATGTGGTAGTACGCATCCTTGAGGTCTATGGAGCACATCCAGTCGTTCTCCCTCAAGAGGGGGAGTATAGATTGCAGGGTGACCATCCGGAACTTTTGCTTGGTTACTGACAGGTTCAACTGGGAAAGGTCTAAGATTGGTCTTAAGTCCCCCGTCTTCTTTGGCACCAAAAAGAACCTGGAGTAAAACCCTAATCCAGTTTGATCTGGGGGGACGCGCTGGATGGCTCTTTTTTCTAGCAGCTGCTTGATTTCGATAGCTGCCGCCTCCCTTTGGTCGGGTGGAACATCTGGGAGGCTGCGAGATTTGGGAACCTTGAATAGGGGAATAGAATATCCTCTGGATATAACTCGAAGCACCCAACTGTCTGTTGTTATGGACTCCCAAGAAGTCAGGTGCATCGAGAACCGCCCCCCGACTGCCTCCAGAGACGGACAGCCGGGCAACCCTTCAGGGCTGCTGCGTGGGTCTCTCAGAGAAAGGTTCTCTGGACCCAAAGTTGCCAGGAGCCCCCCTGCCTCTAGCACGACGACCTCCCCGTCCTCCTCTGCCATGGAAGGACTGGTTATCCGGAGCAGGTTGGGACTGCTGCGACTTCCGGAACCACATCTTCTTCTGTCCCTTTTGGTTCTTAGAGAAGGACCTCTGGGGAGCTGAGAAGTGTACTCCGACATCAGACAGCGTCTTCCCGTCCTTTTCGCTCTGGACTAATGTCTCGCGAACAGTCTTGCCAAACAAGGCAGAACCATCGAAGGGGGCATTCGCGAAGGTCGCCTTGAAGGGCTCTGCAAAATCACAATGGCGGAGCCAGGCCTGTCGCCTCATGACTAGGCCTGCTCCGCTGGCTCTAGCGGCTCCCTCAGTAGCATGAGACAGTAGCCGCATAGAAGTATTGGAAACTGATCTGAGAGTGGCCATTCGGGTAGAGTAAACCTGTTTATCCTCACTCGAGATGGACTCCGGGGGAGATGCAGCGTACTCTTTAATCAGATCCCGCTGTATCCTAATGACATGTGCCATGTAGTTCAGTGCTCTCAAGGAGAAGGTTGCTGAACTAAAAACTCGCTTCCCAATGCGATCCATCGAACGGGACTCCTTGCCCGGAGGATGCACGGAGGGACTCTCCTGGGCCAATTCCCTCTTCGTGGCTGCAGCCATCATCATGGCATCTACTGGGGGACCCTTACTCCAGTGGGTGCGGTCTGATGGGGGGGAAAGAATGCGGTCCGGGCGCTTAGGGATAGGCTCAATGGTGTCCGGATCCTTCCACGCCCTGATGGAAATAAGATCCACCAGGGGGTCAGCAGGAGGGGACACCCAAGAGGTAGAAGGGCCCGCCTCGAATGCCTCCAAGAACACAGACTCGTCAGAAGAAGCCTTGGGGCAGACCACCCCCTGATCCTTAACATCTCCATGATGTCTCCAAATGAGACGTCCTCAGGGGTGACCTAGGGAGCCTTCCCTTCATCCAAATCTGTGTCTTCAGTGACGGACTCAGGGGAGTCCATGTGCCTCCTCTTGCACTTACGCCCGAGGTACTTCATCGGGGCTGTCCGAGGAGTACTCTTCAGCAGCTGGATGTTCCAAGGGAACCACTTGGGACATCGAGGCGGGCTGTCCCTGGGACCGGCTGGTGGGGGCCTGGCCCAACTGCAATGGAGTGCGGGATGGAGCCGTGGCAGGGACCGGATGTCCTCGACAGTGCCCTTTCCACTACGTCGAAAGCCGAGGGGGAGCCAGCTTCTCTAAGCCCCGAGAGCCGACCCCCACTCGGATCCGACGCATGGATCGGAGTCGGAGCCGAAACCGCCGGATCCGAGACCGTGTGCTCCGACCTGGACGGAGCCGAAGACACACCAGCTCCCTCGATCCGAGGCTCGCCCTTGGCTCGAGAGGTCGGGTCCGGCACCAAGCACTCAAGGGATGGGATGGATCCGAGGTACGCCGACCCATCGGATCCGACCCACCCCCGGATCCAAATCTGCACGGCGCCGACAGCTCCGAACCCGTGGTATGGGTCGGAGAAGGAGCCAAGGGGCGAAAAAAGGGGTCGGCCCCTCCCGGATGGGGGCTAGGAGCACTCCCATTTGCATTTGGGCCTGGATGAATTTCCTCATCATCCGTCCATATCAGCTTCGCTCATAGAAAAGGTTGATCTAGAGGAGGCCACCGGCGGACCTAGAGAGCTGCCTCGGGACCTCCTGGAAGGGCTAGCCTCCTCCTCCTCGGGTCCAGGAGAGAACCGAGCGGAGTGGAGCCGAGGAGGAGGAAAGCTAGAAGGCACAGGGGAGGCCCGCTTAGATGGAGGAGCCGAACTAGAAGTTTCGGCTCTCCTCTTGTGGTGCTTCTCCCTGTGCCTCTCCTTCTGTCTTTCCTTAGAGGAATCCTTCCTCCGCAACTTAGAGGGAGGTTGAGTCCCAGCCGGAGGGAGAACTCACAGCAACAGGTTGCTGAGTGGAAGGGGCAGAGGCCGAAGCGGTATCTGGAGGTAAAAGACCCGCCAGCACCAACTTCGACCTCCGCTCCCTCAAAGCCCGGGGTTGAACCCTGCACAAATGGTACAACCAGATGACAGGTGTTCAACCCCAAGATGACGAAGTGTGGCCATCTGCCGGGGACAGCTTATGGCCACACTCGGTACATTTCGAAAACACAGCCTTATGGGCTTCAGACATAGTAACCCTAAGGCCTAACACACAACACACACAAACAAACTACGCAAAACCCGATAAAATTAACAAAAAAGAGAGAGGAAAGCCTAAACACACTCAACACTAACTAACTTAAGAAAGAAAATAAAGATTTTTTAAAACTTTTTAGTCAAAAAACTCTTTCTTAACTTCACCAACGCCAGGAGCTCTGGAATTCCGTAGCTACTTGAAAAGCGGCAAACGAAATCTGAGGTCAGTCAGGGCTTGGCAGGGGATTATGGGTAAGAGGGAGGAGCTAGGAGCTCGGAGCCTAAGCTTTTGAATTGCCGGCTCGGATCCGAGGTCGGATCCGATACCCACAGGTTGCAGACGAATGAAGTCTGCCTACTTCAGATAAAGAGTTTAATTGTGCTGTACTTTTGAATATGATAATCAGCATGATTGTACATGGATTTACGGAAGCATTAATCTTACAAAACTGATTTACTGGACAAATTGCTTGCAACAACAATATTGATTGTTTGGAATAAGAGATGTCACAAATTGATATTTCATCAAATTTGGAGTGAGCATTTGGCCACATCTACAAGTAAAAAAAAATGGCTGAAGAAAAAGGGTTGGGGTGGATGATGTGATTTTTTTTGATTTTATCAATTAAGTATATTTTCTTTTGTTTGACACAAAGCTGATTATATATATGTCTAAAGAGAATATGATTTCAAAGGATAAACAAAGCCCCTGCCATTTCCAACAGATGATGTCAGCACACTCCAGTGCTGCACTGCAGTATCAGCAATCCAGTCACCTGGAAAGGGAATAGAATGCACAGTCTTCTGGTCTTCTACCACTGAAGCTGAAGGTGCTACTTGTGCCACTGACAATGCAGTGTGTGCATATGCATGCCTGTGTACTCTACTATTCGTAGTGCACACAGTTTATCAAGGCACATTTAGTCAAATAAAATTATTGTACTTACCTTTGGTTAAAATACTATTTCCCCAAATAAATACACAAACTGGAAAAAGGAAAATAGTTTCCTTCTGTAATCAGTGAAACAAAAATAAATAAATAAATAAATAAATAAATAAATAATTATCCCTAACTCACAGACATACTCTGTTTCTATTGTGATAACGAATCCACAAGCCGTAACAGTGCCAAACCACAAACAAAATGTAAGACAAACACTGCCAGCACCACGATCTCAAACAGTCCTTTATAGTAGAGCACAGAAAAAATAAAAAGAAAACAAACACGGATTGAGCACTTTCTTCCCTTCCACAGGGATTTCATCAGAATCAGTAATCCACCATTTGTTTAGTCCTTATATAGTCCCCCCATTTATAATTAATTAGTTGTTTCCTTTTTAACTTAAAGCTGTATACAGTATTTGTAAGGAAACCATCTTACATGTATCAAACTATAAAACTGTAAACTAAAGAATTCCTAAAATGTACTATAAGGTGCCAAGTGGAATCCCTTGTGCAAACCAATTCCTTAAAGTGCCATACATTTAAAATACATATAAAGACACTTATGAAACACTTTAAAACATTTTGAAAAACATTTAAATAATTTAACAATAGTAAACTGTTCTGTATGAGTCCACGTGTCTATTCTGCACCTCTCTGAGGTACTCCAGGAATAATGCAAAATATAAAAAAACAACAAAAATACGAAACCTCAAACGGATAAATTTTAAGTGCGAATTTTTACTGGAGCTTCCTGGTACCTCGGCTTGCACCTTCAAGGGAATGAATTAAACACTCCATACATAGTCTTTTATACCCAATTAACACATTTAATACATTTGATTACATCAATCATTTAGGGCTAGATAAGAATATGCAGACCAAATCTCCAATACAAAATCTCATAACTATTGATATACAAACACATTGTAGTGACATACATTCATGGCCAAGTAGGAATTTTGAGGATAATACTTTTTGTGAATAAATACTCTCCCTTCTGTGATATTCTGAGGGGGTTGGTCAATAGATTTTGGCCCGTGATGTGTTATGATGAAAATCTGAGAGGTTTGTTTCTTAATAGGGTTACTTTTTCATATAGCAGATTTTTAAATCTGAAGGAATTGTTGAACATGTGAAAAGTTAAAGTCGAGGGATGTCAAGTAGCTTGTTTTCCTTGTGGTAGATGTAGTGTGTGTTATAGAGTGAAAAACTTAAGTGGGAGCAGGATCAATAAAAAGAAATATACAGCTTTGGGTCTTTTTAGTTGCAATTCGTGTGGGGTGGTATATATAATTGGTTGTGGGTGCACCCCAACCAAGTGGTATGTTGGGCAAACTAAAAGAGAGGTTAAAAAACGCATCCTGGAACATTTGGGAGATAAAAAAAAAAATAAACAGGAAAGTCCAGTGGCCCAACATTTTTGGTCAGGACATGGTGGATCTGATGCCATTTGTTTTCTTTTCAGTTTTGGCCAAACCCCCTGCAGGCTAGGAGGGGGAGTGTGTGAAAAAGCTCTTACATTTGGAAACAAAATTTATTATTAGTTATGGAATTTTGTGTCCTGTGGGTATGAATCAGGAATTCAATATTAATGTATAATGACATAATTTAGCATTGTTAAAGCAATTTTATTCATAAATGTTTTTGTATATCAATAGTTATGAGATTTTGTATTGGAGATTTGGTCTGCATATTCTTGTCTAGCTCTAAATGACTGATGTAATCAAATGTGTTAAATGTGTTAATTGGGAAATGCATTTGTTATAAAAGACTGTGTATGGACTGTTTAATTAATTCCCTTGAAGGTGCAAGCCAAGGTACCAGGAAGCTCCAGTAAAAATACATAGTTAAAATTTATCAGTTTGCGGTTTCATATTTCTGTTGTTTTTTTATATACTGCAAAATATACTCAGATTGATGTGAGCTGAACTGGATGTGTTTGCTGTCATAATGAATGCATTCAAAACACATTAGCCACAAACTGTTTTCTGCAGCAATTATGATAAACAAAGAAGGCAATGCAATCAAAATAAGAAAAAGAAAACATTTTCCTTAAGGTGCATGCTTAAAAACAATGGTCAAACAACACTGGAAGTAACAGGACCACTACAGGAACATGGCTAATAAAGTGACAGAAATGGCCAGGTTAGAGGTTTAACTGCACTTCGATGCTGCCAAGTACACTTACAATGAAGCTACTAGAAATAAAAACAGGGGTGGTGCCACTTGTTTAGTACAAAGGAAAACAGTACAGGTGATTACAACATTAAGAAAAATAAGATAAGATAAAGGTTATCACAAAAGGGCACCTGCCACACACACATATTTTAAAGAACATCATATTACAAATACTGCATAATGCATAGCATCATGTAATACTTGCAGGTGCCCATGAAATTAATAGGAAAGAAGAATGAAATGAAACCAGAGAGCTCACAGTTCAACCAGTAAAAGTCAAGACAACAAAGGTATGCATATTTACCCTTATTAGGGACTATCGATATCATTGATTTCTTTAAAAAGTATGCAGAACCAACCTATCATTCAGTAGACTCAATAGGAAATAATTAATAAAAGCAAATTTCAAATCAAGAAAAGCATGGTATCAATCCATCAGCAACGTGGTGATTTGTGAAGTAACATACAGAGATAAAGCTCTGAGTATTACACAGATGACATGATATTGAACAGTGATGGAAGAGCTAAGCAGAGGAGGGTAGGAATGCATGGCTTATGACAGGCAGCTCATGCATCCTAGTGGATGTTGGGAGTGCTGGTCAAACGATCTCCACTCCTACAAATGGAGGTCTGCACACAATCAGTGACCTTATGATTGGGGGATACAGCCTTTGGAATCCCAGTGATGGGAGACCTCATGGGGTGTGTGTGTTGCAGCTTGCACATGTCAGGTAGAAGACACATGGCACCTCTGTTGTAACAGCAGTACCCACATCAACCATGAGGAGTGTTTACAGCTTTGCCCACATCAGCCCCAAAGCAGGGTTACGGTGAAGCTATAAACACCCCTCATAGCTGACTGTATGACAGCTGTGCAATAGGTTGGCTCTCTCCCTGGTGAAGGAGAATGGATGGATTGTGGTGGAGGCTTGACAGTCATCAGGCATATGGAAAAAAGAGTTATCACAAAAGGAAGTGGATATAGAGCTGCACTGTTTATTTTATGTTACTTATTGAAAGTATTAGAGGCTTAAGCCTAAGCATCTTACATAAAAAACAAACATAACAAAATGTACAGACAGAAAAACTCAACAGAAAATGTAGGAGGCAATAAATTAAAATAATACTTAAAATAATCTTAAAGATACAAAAAAATCAAAAGGTTAGCCATCTGTGTCTCTCTTAGAGGAATAAATAATGGTTCCATTTTGGCTTGCACCTCTATTCTAATGATTAGGCTTTGGTTGAAAAGCAGATGTTTGTCATGATGCAGACAGCTGTTGCCAGAATGATGTGGGCATAGCTGCTCAAACCACTGACAGTAACCACTGTTAGCAAAAGTGGAAGAGCATGCATATGTGAACAGAGGGGCATAGGCAGTTCTTGTGATGCAACAAGTTTTCATGTCACCACCAAAGGCAAGGTTTAGACAAAAAGAAAATGTTGTCATTGCTGGGATACCAGTGAGAGCACAAAGCACCCTAAGAGCTACCTGAAACGAGGGTCCACCCAAGACAGTTGGCAGGCATATGGGAAAAAAGTATACAAAAATGTTTAGCCATCTGAAGTTGTTAGAAGTGTCTCTAATAAGCTCTAAATAAACCCTCCTCTAAAGAAGAAATTTAAGGCACTTCCTAAAACAGTTATTAGAGTCATCTGCCCAGATCAGAGATGGTACCATACAACTGGGGCAAGATAAGTAAAAAATTCTGCCTGATATTTCTAATCTGGCTAATGTAATAGTCATCAGATGTGGAAAGTTTTATTATGAAGGTCAACAATGATATTAAGATCCCAAAAAATAAGAGGCAATTCCTATACTTCCAATGTTTAATTTGAGTGTACAAGAACAAGCCACTTTGCAGCAACTGAGTTGCTACAAACACCTTTGGCATATAAAAGCTGACAGGCTATAAACTTGTTGCCATGGAAGAACACAAATATGAAAATGAGATGATGAAACCTTTATCTGATATTAAAAATTATTGCAAAGTCAACAAAAGTTTTGTTAAAAATAGCTTTTCTAAAGTGGATGCTGATTTATTTGATTTATTTAACCCAGGGGTGGGCAAACGTTTTGATTCGTAGGCCATATTGAGTTCTAACATTTGACAAAGGGGCCGGAACAGGAGCAGATAGATGGCATGCTGTGAAAACATCACCTCATTGGGGGAAAAATACACATCTTGGGATATGGAGAAAACATGTGCTTTAATTTCCAATGAAATGAAGAAAAAGCATTACAATAAAATCTCTGACTTCGAAATGAGTCTTTAAACACTGAAAATCAAATAAATGACCATCTTGATTGTTTAATGGGTTATATAAAAATGCAATAATTCAAATTAAGGTATTTGCTTCCTCCCTCTTCTTCAATCTCACTACAGAAATCCCTGACATTCACTTTAATAAACAGGACTTGATTTCTCATCATATGCTGTTCCATTGCTGTGACAGAAAAGTAATCCATAACCACATAAATAAAAAAAAAAAAAAAAATTTAAATCTCATAAATGTACAGCATATTTCACTTTATTTGAACTGCATTACACTAGACATGCCTGTAGAACTTTTCATAAACATGCTGTATAACTATAGCTGTCAGGGGACAGATTTGGGGTCTGTGCATTTAATGTACATTTGCATCTGGACTGGAGTACAATGCAGTTGTACAAATGAAAGGAAAACTACAGTAGTATACTTTAAAGAACCAACATGAGCAGGAAGGAAATGTCCAAAGTTGAAAGAAAGACATTTCTTGTGGGAAGGGGCTGATAAAGAATGGGAGGCTGAGTCTGTGATGAATATTAAGCAAGCAAAGCAACCAAACTATAGTGCAGTTCAGTGTGACAACCCAACTGTTGGGAACACACTAAAAGTACAAATATTCAATGGAGTGCCTAGTGATGTGGAGAGAATGCACATTTTACTTATTTTAAGCAGTCAGATCATTTCTTTTTTTGAAGGATAAGGCAAGAGAATAGATAATGAAGCAGATCGCTCACACACACACACACACACACACACACTCTTCACCTTTCAAATCTGCATTCACTAATTTCACTCACTTTCTCTCTCCGATCGCATACACACACACACACACACACACACACACACACACACACACACACACACACACACACACACACTTTTCACCCTTCAAACCTGCATTCACTCACTTTCTCTCTCCGATCGCATACACACACACACACACACACACACACACACTTCACCTTTCAAACCTGCATTCACTCACAATCTCTCCGATCGCATACACACACACACACACACACACACACACTTCACCTTTCAAGCCTGCATTCACTCACTTTCTCTGTCTGATCGCTCACACACACACACACTCTTCACCTTTCAAACCTGCATTCACTCACTTTCTCTCTCCGATCGCATACACACACACACACACACACACACACACACACACACACACACTTCACCTTTCAAACCTGCATTCACTCACTTTCTCCGATCGCATACACACACACACACACACACACACTTTACCTTTCAAATCTGCATTCACTCACTTTTTCTCTCCGATCGCTCACACACACTCTTCACCTTTCAAACCTGCATTCACTCACTTTCTCTCTCTGATCGCACACACACACACACACACACACACACACACACACACACACACACACACACACACACACACACACAGACACACACACACACACACTTGTTACCTTAAAGAAAACTGCAAAGCAAGCTGTGCAGCAACTCCCATTCTGCCTGGAAAACTCTGCAGTTTTATGGTGTAAAAGTCCGTTGAGCTTAAATCCAAAACGGCAGGCAGTCCCATTATTCAAACAGACGCGCTCCCGCATGTCCCTTGATCTTAATTCCGACAGGCTGATGGAGCTGACGTCATCGCGCACGTGATGACGTCCGCTCCAAAACCACGAAAAATGAAAAAGTCTAAAAAAAAGATGAAAAATCGGAAATGAAGGGGTGCCACTCGAGAATCGTGGCACCCCGTTATTGGGACCCCAAAACTCGGAAAAATCCGAGTAATTCGGGACGGTTGGGAGGTGGCGGGCCGAATCAAAACGTTTAACAGGCCGCATGTGGCCCCCGGGCCGTAGTTTGCCCATGCCTGATTTAACCTAAGGCATTTTGATTTTAAGGTGTACACATTTTAATAGTGGATGAGCCACAGTTGGGAAAAATTTTTGGTATCTCAAAAATACACAAAGACTCAGCTTGTCCACCATTTAGATCTACTGTTTCCTGCCCTAAGCGTAAAACTGCTGTTATTTCTCATTATTTAGACAAAGTATTAAACCAGATAGTTCAAAAGAATGTTTATTTTCTCAAAGACTCCTGGGCCCTGCTTAACAGTTTAAAGGAGTTTAAACCAGAACATGAAGTTCTTTTATGCACTGTTGATGTTGTTGAGTTATACACCAGTACTGATCATGAAGAGGGCCTGGAATTTGTTAAATTATACCTTGAAAAACACCATCATTTAGACAGTATTACTATTAATGTTGTAAGCACTCTCATGGATCTGGTTTTAAGTAATAATTTCTTTAGATTTGGTAAAGATATTTACCGACAGTTGACTGGTATGGCAATGGGGACTAAGGTAGCCCCAGCTTTTGCCAACGCTGTTTTACATTGGTGGGAAACTGCTATAGTAACCAAATTACCTTTGTTTAAGTATGTTAAATTTTATCATAGGTACATAGATGTTTTTTTTTTCATCTTGGGTTGTAGCAAATAACTATTTCAGCTGTTTATGTATGAAGTTAATAAAAGTGTTCCCTAGTTAAAGTTCATGATTGTAAGTAAAGGACTTACCGCTAATTTTTTGGATCTTAACATCAATGTTGACCCTCAGAATAAAACTTTTCACAGCTGGATATTTAGGAAAAACATATTTATGAATAATTATTTACATTTTTATAGTCATCATCCAAGATTTATGAAGCTCAATATTTTCTGTGGGCAGTTAACAAGAATGAGCAGAATTATTAGCGACGATTTAAAGTTTTTGGAAAAAGTGAATACTATCACTAACATGTTTATTAAAACAGGTTATCCTACTGATGAGCTTTAGATATTCATATTACTGAAGAAGTTATTCAAAATTGTAATGTAAAGTTTCCCCTCATTCTCAGGCAAGGAATTATTTTTATGGCAGATTATTTCAAGCAATCCAACAGCTTTAAACAAGATTTACATACATTATGTTCCTTTCCTGTCCTGATTAGTTTTGACAGTAATTCTATTAAGAAAATAATTACAGATAACTGGAAAATTATTTTCGGAAATTCAGAATTACTGAAAATTTGCAGGTTGAGGAAATGCTACTTTTAGAGACTTTAACTATACTTGTTTCACTAGAAAAAATCAATTTGTGTTCTTTGCACAGCAACATGCTTTTTATCAGCTTTTGATTATTTTTAAATACCTACCTTGCCCAGCGCCTACGTCTTACAAAGTCTTTCATTGTCTTATACCCAGAATAGGACCTTTGGGAAAAAAAGAGATTGATGAGGATAAAATACTGCTTAATTTTTTTAAGAAGTAACTTACATATTTGTACTCACACACATACAAAAAACTGTTGCAACTTTTCCAAGATATTATCTAGAAAATATTAGCAATTTTAAACTACTATTTTACTAAACAGGACTTCATTAAAAAAAAATTAAATAAAGTCAAATAAGGTATTTTTCCATCTTTGTATTTCATCTCAACATACATTTCTGTCCCTGGATTACAGTTTAAAATAAGTAAACAGGTCTAAAATAAACCATAGTAAGTATGTGCACCAAATAAATGGATTCAAAAATCAGAAAAAACTCAAACATGATTCAGTAACTTACGCAGGAAAATCGGCTGCATACTGCCAACCTTCTCTGTCAGTTCCACCTGGAGTCTTAAAATCAATGTACCAGTCTGAGGTCTAATAGAAAAAGATAACAGTTTGTGCACAGGAAATGGCATGCTGAAACTACTCATTGGTTGCAGTCTATGAAAATGACTACATGTTTCAACTTGAACATCAGAAATACAATTATATAAACATCAACAGAATTGTAAATAGCAAAGCCATTTATACCAGTCTTACATGAACTCATAATATAAATGAGCATGTATAGTCAAAATTAGAAAAACAAAATAAAACACATTTTCTATATAGTATGTCTTCTACCATGACCTGAGATATAAATGTTTACAGCAAAAAACAAACTAATATCAAGAACAACCGATGCATAAAGGCAATTCTTAGAAACACAAAAGCTTCATCCCTCTCGAAGCTCCCTTCTGCCATGTCACTGAAGTCCAACAAGAGGATCTTGTATGCTTAGAATATTTTCCAGATCAAATGGCTTCAATAATTAGCCCCATTTCAGACCTTTAGTGTGAGAGTTAGCTTTACCCTTCCCTACGCTTCTAAATTAAAATAGGGAATCCAGGGGGCCCACTTCTATGAAACGTTTTCCCTCATGTCAGCTTCCTTAACTGCTAGCTCCTGCTTATACAAATTGTTCAAATTAGTTCCTTTGCAGATGGGGAGAGTTTGCTTTTCCACTTTCTTTTACTTAGCATAGCTAACTCATTCCTTGACCATCCTTCGTATGTATATAGTTATCAATAGCAAAGGGGGGGTCTCTTCCTGAATCTTACCCCTCCAGAGTTTATTAACCAAGGCTTGGAAATGGCAACATTTACAATCCTGAGACCAGCACTGCGGAGTTCCAAGCTATGGAAACAAAACGGCTGAAAATCTGAACTTACATATACAAAGTCTAAGACTGATATTTCTTAAGAGTATTTCTTTTTCTGAGTGGTACAAAAACTTGAAGTAGGTAAATATAAATTCGGGGAGGGGGGATTGCTACCCTTGCAAAAAAACAAGTTTAAAGGACAAGAGCTATGTTTTGTATTTCCTCTTCTCCTGTATTTTCAGCTTTATTTTTTGGTATCTTGGGACACTGTTATTCAAATCTCGAGATTTCAATAGAGAACCCTTGGAAATTCTTCTTCAGTTGTTCTAATACTTTACACTCAGCAAAGATATGCCTACAATCCTCCAAAACTGCCTTACTGTATTTCCAGCAAGGTGGGTCAGCCATAGAGTACACCTTAAACAAGTTAGCTGGAGTGTAAAAATATTTATAAACACAATAAAAGATCTGTAATTTCAGAATATGGTAACATATCTATGACACAAAATCCCGTCACAACTTTTCACTATTGTATTCAGACTTTTCTTTCCTAAGCTTTCTCAGAAGCTCAAATTCAATTAAAATATCAATTAAAACTCAATATGCTCCACTAATTATTTGTCCTTACACAGCATCTTGCCCCAGCATCAAGATTCCATTTTATAAACTCAGGCTCATCAATCTCTTTTATTATACACATCTTGTGCTTTTTGAGTTGGATTAGCAATCTGTTACATTTCAGCTTTTAGTCTTTTCCATGAAGTTACCTATCCCCCACTTAACTGCTCCCAAGATCTAAGGGAACTATTTCTAATAAGCCAAGAAATTCAATTTGTAAATTGTTCTTTCCAGGCTTTGCTTAATCTTACTGCTGTCAGCTCCTCCTTCCTTGAGGTCAGTTTGTATCTTCTCAAGATTTTTGAGGTTACTTCAGAAAGAGAGGGAGAGACACTGATTTTCACCATATATTGTGGTTCCCTCTATGTTTTTTTCATTAAGATATTTTTATAAAGACACTGGACTCTGATACTCTTTCAGAATACAGTTTTTCAGCCTGCCTCATAATCACCCCTATTAAAATTATTGAAATACTTTGAAGTCACAACCATACTATATAGCTCTGTTCCTAGAATCCCCAACCCAGTGAACAATTTGGGGAAGACCATGGCTTTCCAACAAATTATGTGATAATGAGGCATCCACATAAAATCAAAGAGTTGCTTAGTGAATAAATGCTTTATCATATCCTTTCACAGAAAGAGCAGGCAAAGCCTGTGAAACAGACAATATTTGAGATAATATGAATGTACGGACCACTTAAATCTGTTGCTGAAAATCAAGGAGTGAGTCCATCCTATGAGAGAAACAGCTATTACACATAAGGGTCAGCTGGCCATAACAGAGGTGTACTGCAGTTGTCAGAAATTAGGTTATGAATACCCCTAAATATTTTATGTTGTTCTAATCCCACAGATATAATCTTGATTTGAGGATCTCAGAGTCATAACATTAATGCAGCAATTTTAACTTCATTTAATTTATATCTAGAATACTTTCTGAAAACTTTATACTACAGTATCAATCTGACCTTCAGGATCATTTAATATACTAATAAGTCATCTACATAAAGTGACAAACTATATCTGCTGCTTCTACAGGAACATCCCATCCCCTCAAATGATTGTAGCTTAGAGGTCACAGGTTCCAAGTATATAACAAACAGTATATGAAATAGGAAGCATCCTTGTCTTGTCACCTTATTAATGTCAAATGGTTCTGACAAAAGACCACCAATTTTAAAAATGACTATTATCTTTACACTGGCAGAAAAGCAATTTCAGCAGAAAGTCAAGCATGGTATATTTATTTAAAGGCTTTAAATATGACCACTTCATACCTTAGTTCCATTTCTTACCTAAGGAAGAGAGGAGAAGTTGTCCAGCAGGACGTTTAGGTTTGTGGACAGTAATTAAGTTTTGGTGTTCAGATCTGAAAATTGTATTTGGGGTGTATGGAGGAAGGATGTTAGTTAGAGTGAGGCATTTGGTTGGATTAAATATTAGTCTATATGCTGTAGTGAGCTGGAGGAAGTCCAGGTAATTTGTGAATTTGTGAATTCTAACCAGATGGAATGTTTGGCTTTGGTGGCAAATTTAGAAATTTTGTTCTAACAGCTTTCAAGTTTAGAAGTAATGGAAGAGGATAGGTTAGTTAGTAGTGGGCTGCCATACAGAAGGGAGGGGCCAGAGTCTGCCTGGTAGAAGTAGAGAGGAAGTGTTTTTTCCTGTATAGCATACCTAGTTTTTGGTGGGTTTTGTTTACATTTTGCTGAATATGGATGTCGAACTTGAGGTGTTCATCTATAGTTACACTGAGTAGTTTGGCAAAGGGAACAACTTAGATCGGAGAGTTGCTTTAGCTAAGGACTTGGAAGGAATTTGTATCAAGAGAGAAAGATTTTGAGGGTGTAAATAATAGTATTTTAGATTTGTTATCATTGAGAGAAAGGTGGTTTTGGTACATCCAGATCTCAGTAGTTGAGAAGCAGTTTTAGATAGTGGAGTTCAGGGAGGTTAGAGGCAGAGCAGACAAGTGTAGAGTCATCTGCATATTGGATGACTTTGGCATTAGGAATAGCAGAGTGAAAGTTACTGATAAAGATATTAAGTAGCACTGGTCTGAGGATGGACCCCTGTGGTACTCCACTAGGGGTGGGAAAGAAAGGTGAGGTGCCTTTTTTCTATTTCACAGCCTGAGATCTATTTGAAAGATAGCTTGTGAATTGGGAAAGAGTGTTTTGGGAGAGATTTAGGTTTGAAAGGTGACTTAGAAGGTGCTTATAGGAAGCACTATCAAATGCTTTAGAGAGATCTATGAGCACTGTGGATACTAAGTTCCCAGAATCTCGATTTTGACTGACAGTTTCTAAAAATGAGAGTAGAAATGTTATGGTGCTATGTCCTGGTCGAAAGCCATGTTGGGTATGTGTAAGAAGTTGGTTTTTAGTCAGAAAAAGCATAAGTTGGAGGTGGATGCATTTTTCTAGGATTTTAGAGATTGGAGAGAGAAGAGCTATAGGGCAGAAATTTGAAATGTTAGTGTTTTTGCCTCCCTTGTGGAGAGGAAGAATAAAGGCGGAACATCAGAGTTTAGGGACATAACATTCCTTTATGGGTCTACTAATTAGTATACTAAATTGGGAGAGCTATACCATCGGCATCAAACTTGAGAAAGTAAGAGGGGATGTTATCAGGTGCATTAGAGTAGGGTTTAAGTTTGGATAGAAGCCTTTTTATGTAGTTAGTGGAAACAGGTTGTGATACGAAAGAGGGGAACATTGAGAGAGTGTGATTATTTGACTCTCTCTTATTTCTTCTTGAAACATTCTACTCTTCTGGGCAGGCATAAGAGATGATGTTCTGTTCCGGAACATTCTGATGATTTCAGCAAGTTACATTCAATTACGAAACATGACTTGTTTACTACTTTTAGTTATGCAATATGACTTAGAATGATGTTATGTTCTGAAACATTCTAGTCTTGTGGGCAGGCATAAGAGATGATGCTCTGTTCCAGAACATTCTGATGATTTTAGCATGTTACATTTGATTACAAAACATACTTTGTTTAATACTTAACTCGCAAGGTTATTGGAATATTCCAGTGTAGTATTTGAAATTTGCAGAATCATTGTAGTTGGCAGGATTTGCTGTTCCTTCTGGGGTGGGTGGCCATCACCACACAATGCTCTAGCAAGATCCGGCCTACACTGGGAAAGTACTGACTCTCATGACTTGTGGTAAACAATCTGGTTATATATACAGATGGGAGTCTCCGCACTCAAGCAGAAGCCTCACCTGTGGAGTGGATGCACTGCCCAGGACTGTTTTCCCAATGAAGACTCCTGCCTGACTGCAATGGGGCTTCCCAGTTGAGACTGAAGACAGGATGAAGCTTTCCCTTTATTGGTGATGTATAACTTTCTTTAAATGTATTGTCTAATCTTATTTTCTGCTAAACTTTTTATTTTAGTAGAATAGAGTGAATTTACTTTTCTGTTTCTAACAGACAAATAAAGTTTATTGGCTTGTTAGTTTTCTTGGTGTCAGTAGAAATAAAGTTTGTATTAGTTAACTTTTGGTGTATAGTGTTTTTATTTTGAATCCTCCTCATTAGGCAATACACAGGTTTAAGCTCAAACATGGGGGGAAATTATTTGGGGACTTAGATGAGGTGGAATGTAGGAGAGATGGGTAGTTGTTGGACAAAGTTTTCATTAGGTCGGATATTGACTCTATAAAGAAAGAGTTGAATAGTGAGGTTAGATTTATTTGGGTCCGGACAGGAGTTATTTCTGGAACCTGGGTTGAGGAGTGAGTTTATGGAGTTCCAAAAAAGCCTAGGGCTTTGGGGATGGTTGGACTGGAGCTAAGTATAGTAGGATTTTTTCTCTTTGAAGATTTGTTTTTTTGCAAAGTTACAAAGCTGTGTATATTGGAGAAGGGTTTCGGGAAGTTTATTCTTTTGGTAAAGCTTCCAGGATTTGTCTCTTTCTGATGCATAATTTGCTTTGGTTAGCTAAGGGGTAGTTATAGTTTTTATTTTTTTTTCCCTTGGTGGAGCTAGGGAATTTAGAGCACTTAGGAAAGTAGAATTAAAGTTGTCTATGGCTTTATCAAGTGGAAAGGTTTTTATAATTTTCCAGTTCATTTGTTTGAGATAGTTAGAGACGGTTTTCCAGTCAAATCCCTACCCATACCATAGTTCTATCCCTCATCCTTGCAACTTTCACATGAAACTAAATAGCATCTAACCATTTAAGTACACTGAGACTATTTAACAGAGATTCTCTGTAACATTTGGCTTTTTTGAACTATTCTCCCCTGTACAGCAATATCTTACAGAGCAAGTGTATTTTTGTATACTACCACCTACCGATTCATATTGGTCACTTTCTTAGCCTATTTTCACTCACCTTGTTATTTCTGGTTGGACATTGTTTTTTGTTTTATATGTCTTGTTCTGAGCCGGCGCTACCTGCTCTGCTTGCCCTCCTCTTCGTACCAGGGCTCATTCCTCTCCCCTACCCTACCCCCATTCCCACACACCCCTTCTTCCATTACATTTATACTCTTCTCTAATCTCACCCCTTAATTAACTCACCAATATATTCCCTTAAACAATCAGATATCCTAAAACCCACCCCATCTCCATACTCCTACACACTTATCACTCATATCCTTTTCCCAATGGCTTCCCCCACTAACACACTCCATCTCTTAACATTCATATTTTTCATTATCACCTACACTGATTTTCTAGTCCTACCAATCCAAGCTACCGCCACACATACCACCTTAAACACATCACGACCACCATCTAGAACCTTAACCCTTCCACTACCTGATAGCACAGATAGTTACTCAAACATTTCACCCTCTTTATTTATAATCTGGACCCACAATATAACCAAAATAAAGCCATTCCCTACCAACTCCAAACTTAAATTATGTCTTTTACACCAACCCAAACCCCTTTCATGGAGCCTTCAAACCTATACTATTATTCACCTTCTCTTCCCTTGAACACAATGTGGGGACATCCACCCCAATCCTGGTGCAAGTCACACTCCAAAACTCTCCTCAGATCCAAAAAACCAACACCTACATTTCGTAACAATAAACACACACAGTATCTGTAATAAAATTATCAAATTTCATGCCTGGATAACTACTCACACCCCAAACATTGTTGCCGTAACTGAGACATGGCTAAAATCATATATTGCTGACATTGAAATTCTTCCACCAGGCTATAACATTATTCACTCTGATACATTCCATAAGAACTGAGGCAGTGTTGCATTAATCTATCAACACTCCCTAAATATTACAACTTACCTCAAACCAGTCCCTTCTTTTGGAAAGTTAGAATTTTTACTGACATCCCTTCATATTAATAGCAACAAACATTTAAGTATTACAGTAGTTTACATCCCCCCAGGTCACACTTTATTTATTTATTTTACATTTGTAAACCGGGATAGTCCAAATGGATACATGTCCATTTTCAGCAGAGGCCCAGGGAGAAAAGCTCCAAAGGTAGTTACAAAAGCAAATATACACAGTACAAATTAAGCACAGTTTACAGCCTCTACACAGACATGTAAGTTATACAATCTTACAAACATGATATAGTTTAACAAAATACAACAAAAATAAATTGCAGGTGTACTAGAACTGGTACAAAAATATAACTGAGATTTAGTCAGGCTTGGAGCAAGGACATAACCAATGAGAACTGAAATACTGTTTGAGACTTTTCTTGAATTGAGATAGGGTAGTCTCTAGAGTAATGTCAGCAGGCAGTGAGTTCCAAGTTTTGCCAACAGAGTTGGCAAACACAGAGTCACCAGCTGAGTTGTTGGATTTGACAGTCTGAACTACCAGTCTATTAGATGAGTGAAGTGGTCTAGGGTTGAGGTAGGCTGAGGTAGGGGTAGATAATGTTTTTAAGTGTAGGTGTATTTTCAGTTTGGTTAAGTACTTGGTTGTACTGAATTAACCTAGGCAGTTCTAACTACCCAATATTATTTAGGTCTGTACAGTGATGTGTTCTGTAGGGCAAGCCAGTGGCAAATCTAGCTATGTGATTATAGCAGCTAGAGAGTTTGTTAAGATCAGTTTTGTTTAAGTTGGTAAGTAAAGGGAAGGCACAGAAAAGGGTAGAGAGTAGATGAGTGCAGGCAGTAGCGGTTCTAGCATGTGGGGTTAGGAATGGTTTAATCCTATATAGTGAGCCAAGTTTTTTATTAATGGTTTTGATAGTTTTATTGACATGCATATCAAATTTAAGATTATCTATGATAACACCTAGGAGTTCCATGTAGACATCTGGGGAGATTATGGTCCCATTGTTAGATTTAATGGAGAAGGATAATACTGAGGACCTTTGAGTGTGGGAGAAAAGTAGTAGCTTCATTTTGTTAGGTTTTAAAATCAGATGATGATCAGAAAGCCAATTTTCAACTATATTAAAAGTATTCTGAGTTAATGTCTGCAAATCTGGCTGGTAGGTGGCAGAGCAAATCATGGTGGAGTCACCTGCGTATTGAATGCAGTTTGCTTAAAGGAAGACAGCATGGAGGTCATTAATGAAAATGGAAAACAAAAGAGGTCCAAGAGTAGACCCCTGCGGGACACCTAGGGTGTTGGGAAAGAGGTTGGACAGTTTATTCTGCCATAGGATGTCTTGTTGTCTATCACACAGATAAGACTGGAACCACTGGAGAGAATGCTTGTCTAAAGAAATTGTTTTCAGGGTGTGGATGAGTAGTTGGTGGTTAACCATATTGAAAGCCTTTGAGAGATGAAAAAAGGGGCTGAGGATAATTTGTTGTTGTTTCTGTTATAGTTTATGGCATTGGAGAAGGTGAGGGGGGCTTAGGTGGTACTATGATGTGGCCTAAAGCCATGCTGAGAGTTAGCCAGTAGGTTGTTCTGGATTAGATAGTGCAGAAGCTGTTTATTGATGCACTTTTCCATAATTTTAGTTAGTGGTGACAAGACAGCTATGGGTCTAAAATTAGATAGTTCAGTAGAGCTACCCCCTTTATGAAGTGGTATGATATGAGATATTTCCAGATAGACGGGACTGTAGCTTCTGATATGGTACGATTGATTAGTATGGAGATGGGATATGCTATGGCATCTGCTGCTTTTTGCAGATACTCAGCAGGGAGAAGATCAGTAGATAGGGTAGTAGGTTTTAATTTTTTGATTAGGCTGTGAATAAAAGATGGAGAGACTGGTTGGAAGCTAAAGGAGTGCTGGGTACTGGGAATGGCAACCTGTATGTTAGAAGAACCCTACTGTACATGGCCAGCTAGGGTCTGGATAGTCTCAGTGAAGAAACTATTGAAGGTGTTAGCTACATCCTCTGGTAGTTTATCAGTAGAGGCTGAGAGAGTTGGTGTGGTGGTTTGTCCTGGATGCAATAGTTTATTTATGCCTGCCCAAAACTTTTGTGGGTTATTTTGATTTCTCTGCTGGTGATGGAAGTAGAAGTTTTTTATCGAAAAAATGGATCTTTTTGTCTCATTCCTTAATTGGTGATATTTAATTTGATCTAGTGGGGCTTTAGTGGTACACCATATGGCCCAAGCCTTGTTTCTGAGCATGCTTTTTGATTTGGTGTCTTTAGAGAGCCAGGGTGCAGTTTTTGGTTTAGTCTTAATGGAGTGAGCAGGAGCATGAGAATCAAGGATGGTAAGGAATGTATTGTTAAAGTAAGCAACAGCTTCATCCAGGGGTAGGTATTTTAGGGCAGACCAATTGCATGATTTGAACTCATCTTGAAACTTGGTAGGATTAAAGCTCTTATTACTTCTAACTGTTCTATAGGTGGGCTGGTGGTGATGATTGGCTTTGTGTTTAAATATAAAGGTAAGAAAGTAATCACTGAGGTCATCAGGGAGGGTCCGTGATCTGTACATTTGGGGGTGTCTATTGACTAGTATCCAGTCTAGTATACTTTCTTTGTGATTAGATTTGCCTATCTTGGTAAGGGTGGATATGACCTGTGTAAACCCATATAGGTTTACATGGGTAGTAGGAGATTCTGAGTAGCAGGAGTTCCAGTCTATGGTAAAATCTCCAAGTAACACGGTTTCTTGGGGATAGGTTTTCTATCCTGAATAAACCAGAATGTCTCACAAGAGACCATAATCCTAGGTGACTCCAACATTAATTGACAAAATCTAACTTCCACCGCTCCAGTCAGTAGTATAAATCTGCATAGCTTCACACAGCTTATCAGTACTCCTACCCATGGCTTATCCACAGTATCTGAGTCTACCTTAGACTGGATATTAGTATCCCACCCTCACAATTACTCAAACTCAGGCACCGTAACCAACATACTAAGTGACCACCTCCCAGCATATACCCGTAGGACTCACCCTCTAACAATCAAAATACACTCCTACAAAACATCCAGGAACCTCACCCACTTCAACCAAAATAAATTCATAAGCATTTTGAAAGCTCAGAACTGAGTCCCACTAAAAACACTTCCCTTAGACAAAGTTAACTACTTCAACAAACTTTTTATGAATGCTCTAAACAGCTTAGGCCCAATATGAACCAAGTAAACAAAAATTAATTATGCCCCTTGGTTAACAAAACAGACCAAACAAACTCTCCTACATTGAGACAAAGCATGGAAAGCATGGTATAAAAATAAAACAAAACAAAATGAACTTAGCTACAAACAACTCCGAAATAAAGCCAAAAAGCTAGTCATACAAGATAAAAAATCTACTTTTCTTCTCAGCTATCCACCTTAAACAACAACCCGAAAAGTTCTGGAAGTCTGTCTTCTCTCTTCTTAATCCTGGCACCTTACAAAAAACATCCCTTGCACCCAAAAAGACTCCACAACAAATTTCCCATGAAACACCCATTTCATTACTACCATTAAAAAGCTAATCAAAGACTCAACAACAAACAAACTCAAACTCTCAATATACTATTTAATCCTTACGTGATAACAACAAACCCCCTTCCTCAGATAACTCTACAAAAACTCCCTTAGCTTCCTCATTTACTATTCAGCCTGTACCCACCTCGCTTATATTCAAACTCCTAAACAAACTCAACCCTGCTTTCTTTCCGCAGATAATCTTCCCTCAGAATATCTATAACTAGCAGCGATTGCATATCCAATTGGCATTCTTATAAATCACTCTATCTCAGAATACTATGTCCTCCAATTGTGGAAAAAATCTATTATTACCCCATTACACAAAGGGGGAAATTCCCATGATCTCTCTAACTATCACCCTATTTCTATACTTTCCCCATTATCAAAAATCTTAGAAAAATGTGTTCATACACAATTACTTAAACACCTCTCTGATAATGCTCTTCTTGCCCCATCCAAGATGGGTTCTGTCCAGGCCATAGCACTATCACAGCCCTGCTCTCCTTCACTAATGCTGTCAACAAAGCCTTGGATGCTGGTCACCCCACTTCAGTAATCTTACTGGATCTATCTAAGGCTTTTGACACAGTATCACATACCAAACTACTAAACCAACTATCAAAACTAGGATGCTCCCCCAAATCTCTCAACTGGTTTACCTCTTACCTAAACAACAGGGAACAATCAGTACAATGGAATAATATACA
Source organism: Protopterus annectens (assembly GCF_019279795.1). Classification (NCBI taxonomy): domain Eukaryota; kingdom Metazoa; phylum Chordata; order Ceratodontiformes; family Protopteridae; genus Protopterus; species Protopterus annectens. The sequence continues at coordinate 574,729,814 of NC_056746.1, forward strand.
ATCTGACCACCAAGAAAACAACATAGGAGTCCCACAAGGCTCCATTCTAGGGCCACTACTCTTTAATACCTTCATCAATGATCTTCTCAAAGCTTCCTCACTAGGTAAACTCATCCAGTACACTGATGATTCCACAACAATATCTACCGCTAATAACTTCTTGAACCTTTTTACAGTTACACAAAATGCTTTCACATCAACTGAATCTTGGCTAAATGATGCACAATTGCTGTTAAACCCCCAACAAACTAAACTTTTACTATTCTCTATAAAACCACCAGATACAGATTTCAAAATCTTTTCTAAAGATAGTATAGAAATTGAAATAGTGAAAACAGCTAAATTGCTAGGCATGACTGTGATGCCCCTGTCACTGGCCCAGTAATCAAGGAGCCTCAATCCTCACCACTAGCACCAGTGAAGGATGTGCACATTGGGAGGATGACAAGTACACACACACAGTAAAATACAATTTCCCTTAAGAACACACAGAGATCACAGTCAGTCTGGGGCTAGTTTCTCCCTCTTTCTCCAGATCCCCAATAAGACTCCCCGGTGGCACAGCTATAGAGTTGAGTCCTTAGCCAGGGTTCCAAGCCAAGTCCTCCCAGCACTCTATCAGCCCAACAGGTGCTCTGTGTCCCTGCCAAGTAGCTGACATACACACACACACACACACACACACACACACACACACACACACACACACACACTTTGAGATTTGATTTATACACAAACACACCTGGGAAAGGCTGGCACAGGTTTACTAGCTATGCCCCATTCTGCCCAGGCCATAACATAGTTATCACTGCCACCAGAACCCTTTATCAGCTACTTAAAGGCCCTTCCTAAAGGGTGATCAATCTTACCGTATGTTACTATTATTCAAATGGTAAGTGTTACCAAGGCTTGAAGGCTATTTAGGAGGGGCCTGTACAGTGTCACCAAATACATATGCAAGTACACTAAAAGCTTAAACATCTCTAAACAAACCAGCCACAATTAAAAGGTTTAAATATATTTAATAAATAAAAAAAGAACAAGACAATACTCAATAACTCAACACAGTGACTACAGAGTTCAGAATCACAGGAAATATTTTAAAACATCATTACAGGACAGTCTCAAATAAATACAGATAACATCTAAACTAATCTTTACTATATTCTTAACTATCTCTAAAAGAAATACTATACCCAAATAACTTACAGTGCAAGGCAAATGCAGATGAGAAGTGCTGAATGGAAAATGGAAAACAAAATGCCCAGACTCACTCTCTGAGATAGTTCTTAAATTAATAAGACACATTTACTGCTGGGTTAGCTGGGATGACATTACTCTTTCTCATCTTCCTTCAGTTCCCAGGCTTACAGAAACTTAGAATTTAGCACCTGTGTGTCAGAGGTACACATCTCTCAGAAGTTTGCCTAGAGCCGGAAGTCGTAGAACAGGTAAACACTTTTATATTTGAAACTTAGTAGTTATTTATTTTTCAAGACACCAGGAAAACCTCCAACTCTAGAGATTGTGGCTGCTCTGAGCTGAAACAGAGATAACAGAATCATAAAACAATTTCCACTTATTTTCTTGAGGTTTTGCAAGTTAACTCTGTATGTTCCAACTTCTACCATTAAAACACGCATCTGCACAGGCATATAGTTTATACACATTTCTGCTCTTTTCCAGCAGGGTACACTGTGGTTACATTCTTGAAGCTCAGTACATAACATACAGTTCAACACACATTTCTGCACCAACAGTTTAATATACACATAACATATAGTTCTCTTACATTTGTAAGAAAAGCCTATGGATCATATTAATATTCACAAATGACATATGATTATTTACAAAATTCCAGATAGCTGGGCTGGCAGTGTCACATTTCTATATAAATCATATTAATATTTTCAAGTGACATATAATTATTATAGCTGGGCTGGCAGCATTTCAGTTTGTTACAATGACAACAGATGACAAACTCACCTTAGAACCACACATTCTCAACGTAATAAAGAAAACACACTTAATTTAGGCAATCTTTACTGTCACAAACTCTACCTGGACATTCACACCAAAATAAAACTTGCTAGCACCTTAATCATCCCTTCTATATGGTAGTGCCATCTTTACTAACCTTCATTCAACCCTTAGTAATAAACTACAACCCTGCTATTATAAAATAGCTAAATTTGCCTCAGGAAAGTCTAACCGCTCACACCATTGCCAAGCTATTTCAGAATTGAATTGGCTTGAGTTTTCCCACCATTTCTATTACACCCAACTAACTTTAGCCCACAAACTAATTTTTAAACCCAACACTGCCCAGCATTCAGCTCCATCATACAAACATATACTTCTACACGAACACAAAGATCCTCATGCAAACAGCTGTTAACCATAATCAAACCCAGCAAAAGAGCTGGACAATGTCTGTACTCTCATAGCAGTGCTAAACTTTGGAATTCCTTACCCTCCTGCATAACTCAAACTGACTGTATAACAACATTTAAATCAGCACTAAAATCAAATTTTCTAAATAACCCAGACTGCCCCTTCAATACTAACAGGCTACTTCAAAACTGTTCCTTAATTACTTCTTGTATGCGAAATGTCTAATAGCAGGAACTATAACTTCTGTCTTGTACACAGTTATTTTTTTTCACTAACGTACACTATAAAATAGTAATTAGAATAACTCTGCTTTTTATACATGTAACTTTATTTGCCTGTATATTGTGATCTTAAAGATTTAATAATGTAATCTCGTTTATACTTATGTTAAATTACTTTGTGGAGCTTTTCTCCCCGGGTTTCCACTGAAAATGGGTTTTTGACCTAGTGGACTTGCCCAGTAAACAAATGTCAATAAAATAAATAAATAAATATTAAATAAGGATAAGGAGAGGGCATGGCCTCTGCAATGCAAGTATGTTTTTCTCCACTCAGAACAAAAGTCCATCAGCTTTTTGCCAAGGCAGTGCTTCACTGGCTGCCTCACAGAAACTATATTCTCACAGCAGTCTTCTACACTCACACCAAAACCCCAAAACATTTTATAGCTGTAAAATATGACAGCAATACTAAGCAAGACTGAAACAGACTTTTCAAAGTGACAAAACTCAAAAAGTATAAGTCATTGTCTTTTACCAGTCTAACTACATCACATTTTGATATTAGAAGTGGACAACACAGTGGCACTGTCATTAAGGTTTCTATCTCACAGTTTTAGGGTCCAGCATTCATTCCTGACCACTGGTCACTCTCTGTATGGAGTGTACATTTTCTCTGTGAGTAACTGAGGGTTTTCTTTGGTGCTTTGGTTTCTTCTCCCAAAAGCATGCTGGAAGATTGCTTCTTTAAAATTTTTCTAAATGTAATGTATTTACCCCTGCTTTCAAAGCATTCCCTGTGGTTGAAAATGGTTTGAGAAGACCAGTTCATTTACCTCCCTAATAAATATATATATAAAAAAATGATAAAACAATATGTTTGGCTAGCTACTTATCTGATCACAGGCATATACCATAACAGGATGTGAAAGAAACACCAACATACAAATATAACAATTCTTACTGCAAGGTTTGTGTGGGCTTCATAGTAAGAACTTTTAGGATGGGTATACAGTGATGGGGGGGGGGGGTTGAGCCTCTCTCCCTCAAAAGTAGCACTCTGAGCCTGTCATTTACTAGCTATATTTCCATAAAATGACTGACTTAGACAACAGGGATGGCCACCTGGTTTACGTTTTTTGGATGTTACATTTTGAGAAAGTCTATTATGTGAATCCTGAATGATTATCTGTTCTATGTTTTTCTGTGTTGTATTTGTGCAGGTTATGTTACAAAATGTTATATTAAACTAAATGAAAGCCATTCAGTTTCATACTTCTCCTCCTCATAAAACATCTGTAATTCTCCTGTTTTTATTTATTTTCTCTCATGACAATCTTTTATAGGTTCATACGTAAGTACTAGGCTAGCTGCCCTTGTGGGCCATTTAAAGCATTGCCAGTTTCTCTTTTTGCATTCGAAATAACCTATCCCATTTAGTTACAGACTGCCCTTACCAATCCCATGGTCAATAATTATATATCACTCCTAATGAGAATAAATAGGATCCTACCATAGATAATTTGAGGGGAAACATGGATGGGATAAAGCATTTAGGAAATGCATCTCTCCATTAGTAGTTCAGGGGGGCAGTCCTGGGTTAAATTTTCTGTCTCCCATCCATAGATCTAAGCTGAACTTGAAAATGGACAGAGACGAACTTTGTTTTATGTGGATGGACAGTCTGTTCCACAGCAGCCGTATCCTATGTGAAATATACCTGTCCTAAACCATTGATGCTGTAGAAGAGGTTTAGATCCCTAGATCGAGTATTACTAATGCCATTTAACTTGCTGATGTGCAGTAAATCCATCAGTAATGGGTCGGTGGATGCCTTGTATACCACACATAGGTCACCTCTTAGCCATCTGTAGAATACCAAGTATAGTGATAGGGCTTTGAGTCGATCCACGTAGGACATGCTGTTCAGGGTTTGTATACTTTTAGTAAGGTATCTCTGTGGGCATTCCAGTTGTTGTGTGTCTGGAGAGATACATGCCAAAGGGGCATTATATTCAATGATTGGCATAATGGGGATTATGTAAGGGGGCAATGACATCCCTAGATCCAGACAGAATCTGTTTGTTTATAAACTGAGCAATATAGAGGGGCTTTATTACAAAAATGGACACATGTTGGTCAAAAGTTAGGTCACTATCCATGTAAGTTCCCAAATCTTGAACTGATACTACACAGATGTATATAACATTATATGTAAAAGTAGAACCCCAGTGATTGTACAAATATAGTAAATGAAAGCAAGCTCCCTGGTTTGAAATCTAAACAGTCTTACAGTTCAACTGACTACTTGGGATATCAACAGAAAATAAATTCAATTTCATTTGCTCCAGTTTCTTCTACAGTTGCCAAGAATATGCCAGGGCACAAACTCTACTTCTAAACCTTCTCAATAAAAAAATATAGTAAGAAGTAAAAATGGAATAAGGTTATAATCTCCTACACAATGACAGGATGAAAACAGGAGCAACAGTCCCAATGAGATGACATTAAGAAAAATGAAACTCTACAAACATTTAAAAGAGCCTTTAAATATTTCTACCTTGCATATATTTTGGGGAGTTTTTTGTTTGCTTTTTTTTGTACATAATTATCAAATGCTACCAGTGACATATTCTGCATGGCGTAAAGCCCATTCAAGCGTGTAACATCCCAGCATAATATGTTACTGGGATGTTATAGCCACAAAGCTCAGCAGTAGTAGAGACAAATAATCACAGTCCATTTTCAAGTCACTGCTGAGACCAGATTAAAAGTGCACACATTTTGTTCTAGAAGTGAAAAGACATTAAAATACTATAGTAGATGCAGAGGAGAGACCTATAACAATATAAAAAAGTAAGAGAGTAAAGCATTCAATAAAGGTTTGGGTTAAGGAACAGAAAAAATATACACAGATACTACACTATACAAAGGTGCTTCTGAAAGTGGTGACCTTAAACCTGAAATGTGAGCAATAGCAGCTGTAGTCTTCATGGAGTACTACATTTTATATGGGGATACTTTTCTATGGATAGAGTGAGGACACCTAACTACAAACAAATGGACTGTGTTAACGATGCTGATGGTGGTGGTAGGCAAGGTCAACAGAACATGGAGCAGTGATGAAGGCAGTTACTGGTAAGTATGGAAATGGGGGGGGGGGGGTGGAAAGGTAGAACATTTATGAGGAATCCAGCAGTCTATCATTTTGCCGCATGGACATGTTGAAAATTTGTCCTGATGGTCATCAAATTATCTTATACTGTGATACTTTTCAGATAAACATTTTTTTACTTTATCCTGTCAATGTGGAAATTAATCTGTAGCATCCTATGATCATTCTGTTCTGAAGTATTTGATTATCTCTAGCAAGTCAACAGGTGACATAATAAATACAATTATATCACCAACCCAGTGCAGCAAATACATTCCTATTCTGTCAGTACTTACCATCAATATAGTTTGATGTACAACATCACTGATTTGCAGATTTTAAGGTTCAGCTGGGGTTACAGGCAAGTTTTTTTTTCAAAAAACAAATTCTGTGGCAGCTCATGCACCAATGACTGCCTTTCCATATTTAAAGCTGGTTTAGTGCAGATAATGTCCCTGGCAATGACACTGTTAGGTAATCACACATAAATCCATTACCACGTAAGGCAGAACCCATGGAGCCATTAATGCCACTTTGTAATGACAGCACCACATTCTTAAAACAGATGTCATTTTAAAACAATTCACGGAATCATGACTTAGTGCATCTGTGAGGCACTGAAAAGTGCCATAATATGCACAGACATTCAGGTATATTTTTAGAAAGGCCTCTTTCCAACATGGGTATACTATATAGCTTTACTCAAAGATGGAATATGTCTAATTATAAGTATGTTGATAGACCCATGCAATTTGCACCTACTAATTCTGAATGTAATCACCAAATACGACAGCTAACTACATGTACCAATACCTGTATTAATATAGAAAAATGCATCTGTAACACCCTTTAAATGGGGAAAATGCATCTTGTTACAAATTATTGAACCATCGTTCAGAGACTTCAGTTTGTCAGAATGTGTTTCACTGAAAAGGGGTTTGAGCAGGAGACAGACCTCCTCCATGCAACCTAAGATTTTTTGCTCCCATTTCATTAACTTTAACCTACTTCAAGGCTTCAGCCCCTTTGTTTAGATTGTACTTTCATAAAGGGCGTGTTTGCTGACAGTCTGCTCTGGTAAACATAGTATCTAAATTCTGTTTCATGAAATCAAGCTTTGGTCATTTCTCATGGTCCTGAAGAAAATACCTGCAATGTTAAAAAAAAAAAAAGAAGTTATGAACTCATCATAACGTTCCATGTGTGTTGTCCATCTTGGCCTTCATTCTTACTAGGTTGGGTTTGAATCCGATCCTTGGATCCGTCTCGGCCTTTATTTTCAAGCTCGAGGTCCTCTGTCCGCTTGTGGCTAACTCCCTATCCCAGTATACACTGGAACTAACCCAACATCTTATAAACTGAACCACCAAACAAACAAATACACCACTGTGTGTTGAAAGTGCAAATAAGAACAGGAGTCAGATTTAGCGCTTTCTTTCGTTTTCTTTCGGAACTTCTTCAGAAACATCTCATTTTAAAATCAGACCATTTAAATACAGTCAGCGTGATGACATCATAGTACAATTAAAATTTTAAACAAGTAATTACAGCAACATTACATTAAACTGTAAAAATCACATGAAAAACTTCTTAATTAGGAAAAATATACACATAATGTGTTCATCACTTTAAAAAATCCATAAATACCATTTATGTTATTCACTGTAATAAATAGTATTTTATATGTATTTGTATTTCAGTAAACTTTTAATGGAAATAGTTTCGTTCAAACCTGGACTCACGTCAGCCCTAACAAAACTTGCCATTTTAATTCTAGCATTTCTAAATAATTGTTGCTAGAATCAACAAACCTATTAGTGTTCACTTGCTCCAAAATTAAAAAATAAAACTTGTGGAAGCATTTACAAATTAAACTGTGTCTTACCAAAGCATTTTCAGGTCCTTATTCTTAATGGCTCTAAGGTGCTCTACCATCCGATCCTTAAGAGCCCTAGTTGTCTTGCCTACATAGAAGTTATAACAGGTCCCACAAATAGCCAAATAAACAATATTGGTACTTTGGCAGATACCTTTTTGTTGAGGTTCAAATAAAAACCTTCAATGTTTAAACATAAATGTGCTTTTGGGATAAATAAACCTACACAGTCTACACCCTCTACAAGGGAGTGTACCTAAAGGTGGAGAACTTTTCATTCCAAGATTATCTTTTCCTTTTTCTAACAAACATTTTAAATTTGATGTCTTATTGAAAATGAATTTTGGTTCCAACCCCACCACTTCACTCAAATCCTTATTGCCTAAAAATTACCTTCCAATTGTCTCTGATAATATTTTTGAGCTGTTCTCCCCCTCTACTCATAGGAATTGAAAAGGCTAAAAACTTTTTATCGATATTATTATCAAATTCATTATATTTAACTTTAGGAACAAATCCTACAGAAATAATAGATGGAAATCTGCCATTCCTGTGGAAAATTACTCCATCTGTCCATCTGTTATTTCTTTTAATTTTGCCTTCGTATATCCTTTGAACAAACATATCCATTAGAAAGTTGACTTCCTTATAAAAAACATCACAGTCACTAATAATCCGACTCAATCTAATCACTTGCCCCCTAAAAATGTTAAATTTCATATAATCTGGATGGGAGCTGGAAAAATGCCCATAATTGTTGCTAAAAGTCTTTTTTCTATACACATTGCTAGAAAAATTCATATCCATGGGATTAAAAGTCAGTTCAATATCTAAAAAATTGACTGTAGTACCTATACAGCTTATTTCAAATTTCAACCATCTTGCACTGCTATTCATCTGTAAAACAAAATTATTGAATTCTGCCACACTTCTATTCAAAATATGTATCTACGATAGAAACATAATGAAATAAGGGATGTTGTGATGTCATCACTCTGACTGTATTTAAATGGCCTGATTTTAAAATGAGATGTTTCTGAAGAAGTTCCAAAAGTACAGGAAAGAAAGCGCTAAATCTGACTCCTGTTTTTATTTGAGCTTTGAACACACAGTGGTCTATCCGAACATCTTGTCTGCCCTAAACTTATACAGGTATGCCTAACTCTAAGGAAGGATTCAGAGGCTGACGAAGAATGGCACAGGTCAAGGGGATCCAATTTGGTTAGACACAGTCTTTTAAGAGTGAGAGAAAAGGAAGGGGGAAGGAGGGTGGGATGTAAGAATGAAGGCGAAGATGGACAACACACATGGAATGTTATGGTGATTACATAACTTCTTTATGTGATGTTGTCCTATCTCGTCTATATTCTTACTAGGTTGGGACATTGTCTCTAGCACACTGATTCTTGGGTGGCTCACAGCAGAATATTCCTCAAAACCATGGATCCAAAGGAGGCCCTGTTCCTGGAGGCCAAATCAACTTTGTAATGAGTGGTACAGGTATGTGGTTCAGCCCATGTTGCTGCAGCACAAATGGTGCCAATTGGTACCTTAGCCAGAAAGGCTGAAGAAGTAGCAATGGCGCTTGTAGAATGGGCCTTAACTTTTTTCAGAAGTTCTTTATTTTGAGACTTGTAAATAAAAGTTATACAATCTGAAAGCCACTTAGAAAGTGTAACTTTAGAGACAGAGGATCTTTTCTTTGAATCTGAAAAAGAAAAAAAAACTGGTTAGATTTTTGGAATTCTGTAGTTCTATGTAGGTAAAAATATAACTGTCTATTCTATATACATCCAGTTGATGTAACATGTACTCTGTTTTATTTTCATACTTTGGGAATAAAGCTGGTAACTCAATACTTTGATTCAAATTTGTCTCTGAAACCACCTTAGGTAAAAAGGAGGGTTTGTTCGCAAAGACACCCTGTCTCTATGGAAAAGCAAATATGGGGGCTTTATGGACCATGCTTGCAACTCTAACACCCTTCTAGCAGAGGTGACTGCTATCAAGAAAATGGTTTTCCAAGTCAAAAACTTTAATTCGCAAGATGATGCTGGTTTGAAGGGAGGAAAAACTATACGAGATAGAATGAAATTTAGGTCCCATGGTGCTGGAGCATCTCTGATAGGCAGTATTAATAACATAGCTTATGAGATATTATATTAGAGTCAGAGTCTCACCAAATGAAAGTTTGAGATCACTGCTAGCCGAGCCCTACTAGTAGCTGCAGCTGTGCCCTTGTTGAAAAGTTTTGCTAGGAAGTCCAGAATGAAACTAATAGGAGCAGAAAAGGGATCGCTATGGTTATAGGTAGCCCATGAACACAATCATTTCCATTTGATTTTATAAATCTTCCTTGTTGAAGCTTTATGAGAAGAAATTAGAATGTGTTTAACTTGAGAAGGCGGGGTTGGAAACTCATTGGAATTGGACCAGCCACATTGTCAGTCTGAGGGTCTGAAGTGATGGGTGGAGCGTTCCTGATGCAGAAGTCAGAAGATCCGGAACCGGGTCCAGAATTCATGGCTCCTCCTGAAGATGAGACCACAGGAAGGGGAACCAGATTTGGCAAGGCCAGTATGGAGTGACGAATATCAAGTCCCTTCCCAAACAACTGGCTTTCTGAAGGACTTTGGGAATTAGTGGAATGGGGGGAAGGCATAGAGGAGGCCCAGGGGCCAATTGTGTACAAGTGCATCCCTTTGTAACTCCCTCGGATGGGGGATGAGGGCAAAGTAGCTGTTGCATTTGGCATTCATGGATGTTGCAAAGAGGTTGAAGCAAGGCTGGCCCCATTTTCGGAAAATTTCAGGGACCGCTGGTGAGGCATCAGTATTGCTCTGCTGAGTCTGTCTACTAACATGCTGGATTTCCCTAGGATGTGCATTGTTATCAGAAAATGTTGGGAGGAGGCTGCCCATTGCCATACTCTCTGGGCCTCTCCACAAAGGGGGTAAGATCTGCTTCCTCCTTGTTTGTTTATATACCATACGATTGACATGTTGTCTGTTTGGATTGCAATGGTTCACAGGGGGATAGAGTCTTCGAATGCTTGCAAAGCTAAAAGCACTGCTCTCATCTCTAGGACATTAATGTACATGTAAGCCTCGTGACTTTGCCAGGTGCCTTGAACTGTCCTTCCCAGATAATGCCTCCCTCATCTGACAGGCATCCGTGGTCACTGTGGACACTGGTTGGGAGTGAACAAACGGTCGACCTTGAGTCACTTGAGTGGAGTGTAGCCACCACTAAAGATTCTTCTTGCAAGTTTCTGTTATGACTATTTTGTGAGACATCCGCAGTTCTTCCATTGACCACTGTGTGGAGAGCAACCACTGAAGAATCCTCATATGCAGACGTGCCACGGGGACCAAAACTATTGCTGCTGCCATGATCCCAAGAGCTTTGAGGACTACCTTCACTGGGGCTGTCTTTCTTCTTAACAGATATCTCACCTGATACCTTAGAGATTAGACCCCTTCTGGTGGAAGTCTCGCCATCATTTGTGTTGAGTCTAATTCTGCTCCTATGAAAACCACATACTGAGAAGGCACTAAGGCAGATTTTTCATAGTTTATGGTAATCCCAAGGTGGAAGCAGAGTTGTAAGGTTGTATTTCTGGCCTTAATTAGTAGATGCCTGGTCATGGCGGTTAACAGCTTGTCATCTAATTATGGAAACACACAGAATCCTAGATGTCTCAAGTGAGACGCTACTACTGCCATACATTTGGTAAACACTCTGGGGACTGTATTGAGGCCATAGGGAAGAGCTCGAAACTGGTAATGACTGGCTCCCAGCAAAAGCACAAGTATCTCCTGGATCACCTTTCCATTTTTATGTGGTAGTATGTATCCTGGAGATCTATAGACTACATCCATTCATCTTTTCCCAGGAATGGGAGTATCGACTGCAGTGTCACCATCCAGAACTTGCTCTTCTTTACTGATTTGTTTAGAATGCTGAGGTCCAGAATTGATCTCCAGTCCCCTGTTTTCTTTGGAACTAAAAAGAATCTTGAGTAAGTTCCAGATCCTACTGGTTTACGGGGACTTCTTGGATGACTCTTTTGTCTAGCAAATTTTGAATTTCTAGAGTTGCCTGTTCCTTTTGACTGGGTAGAATGTCCGGAACTTTTTTTATCTTTGAGGTGAAAAGGGAAAATGGGATGACGTAACCTCTGGATATGATGCTTTGTACCCATTTGTCTTTTGTTAGTTGTAGCCAGGCTTCTGGGTACAAAGATAAGTGACCCCTGACTGCCGCCAGAGTTGGACCTTCTTTCAGGAGCAGTGAAGGAGACTACCAAAGAAGGATTCTCTGTTGCCCTGATTTTGCAGACTCCCTCTGCCATGAGGTTGGTGTCTTCCATTATTACTTCCACCTCTGCCTTTGGGGGAAGTTTCACCACGTGTGTCCTGAAAAGATCTCTGTGATTTTCAGAGCCACATCTTACCACTACCTCTCTGACCCTTAGGATAAGGTCTAGTAGGCATGGAAAAACAGACTCCTATGGCAGACAGTCTTTCCTTCCTGTTCACACCTGGTGTGTCCTTTATTTAGGCCTGAACAAGGACGAGTTGTCAAATGGGGCATTTACGAAGGAAGACTTAAAGGGTTCCCCAAAGTCACATAAGCACATCCAAGAATGTGTTCTTAAGGAAATTCCAGGACCCACTGCTCTACTTGCTCCATCAGCTGCAAAGGAGATGAGCCTCATGAATGTGTTAACAACTGAGTTTAAGATAGCAAGCTGAGAAGTTACTTTGTCAGCAACCCGTTCAGCTACCAAACCTTGGAGGGTATCACCTAGCTCTTTCAGAAGATTCCTCTGTAGTCTTACAAAATGGGTAAGACAGTTCAGTAATCTGAGAGAAAAAGCTGCTGAGGAAAAGATGTGCTTTCCATACCTGTCCACAGTCCTGGATTCCTTGTTCATGGGGGTGGAGAGAAGAAGATGTTTCCATGAGTTCCATCTTAGTGGCCACCTCCACGACCATGACATCGACTAGGACTCCCTTCGTTAAAAAGGATTTATTGGAGGGGGATGTAATAAATTTATTTGGCCTCCTAGGAATAGGGGACTCTCATGCCTTTTGAGAAACCAGCTTGAGGAGCTCATCGAAAGGTAGAGACACCCAAGAGATGGCAGGGTGAGACCCAAAGGCCTTCAGGTATACGGAATCCTCTGCCAAAGGGTTACATGACTTCCAGCCATCTCTCTGCTTTAGCATTTCCAGGATGTCTCCAAAGGAGACATCATCAGGAGGTGACTGTGGGGACCATTCTGCCTCATCAATTTCCATATCAGAAGTGATGGACTCTTCTGGGGAGTCTAAGTGCTTCCTTTTGCACAGTCTCTTCTGAGGGACCTCCTCAGAAGGGTACTCTGGGGGGGTTTCAGAAGTGTGGGGGGTGCCCTGTTGGGCATACTGAAGCCTTGTGTCTCTCTGGATGCAGGGGGTAAAGAGGCAGGCACCAATGCTCTGGAGGGAGGAATATTCAGAGAGGTCTGTGGACCTAACTGTGGAGACAGCACCCTCCTCATTACCTCAAAATCTCCCCATTCCTGATCCGAGGATATCTCTGGATCCGAAGAAGCCGAAGGACCAGAGGCTGAGGTAAGAGCCAAACTCACCCAAGCCGAGGCCCCGAGAGGTAAAGTCAAATCCGATAAGTGTCCAATGTAATTCACCCACCCTGGACCCAACCTGAGAGTGTTGGCTCCTAGACTCCTCCAGCTCCGATGGAGCCAAGGATGTCCAAGCAATGGTCAGATACGTGGAACCCATGGCAGGTCTCGAATCCAATAGTTCCACTAATACCAATTCCGGATCTTCTGACTCTGAAGCCAGAGGTTGGATTGGAGGAGAACTTGGAGTGGAGGAAGTGGATGTTATTGGATCCAAAGCCCTGGGGGTTGGATCCAACAGTAATTTGGCCAGCACCAGTGTCTGTAAGAGCTTCTGTATCACCCAATTCATGTCATCATTGGAAAGGCTCCAAGAAGACTGGGTCGAGGGAGTGGAAGATTTAGTCTTCTGTAGTATGGGTGATCTCAAAATAGCAGAGACCGACTCCAAGGTTGGGGACCAGCTCCTAAGCTCAAACTCCACTGCCACTGAGCAAGAAGGTGTCAGAGTCGATGGAGCCTTGTCTGATCCAGCAGCCTTTGGATCTGAGGCGGACAGTCTAGGTATTTTGTATGCCGGATCCAATGATGTAGAAGAGGAAAGTCTTTTTCCAGATTTGTCTGATTTGTCAGATTTAGCAGGAGACTTATCTGATCTAGATGAACCCGGACTTTATTCCAATGCCTCTGAGAAGGAGGTTTTAAGAAGACCTTTTAGAATCAACTTATTTTTCCTCTCCATGAGGGCTCTATGATTAAACAAGTGGCAAATGGAGCATGACTCCTGGAGATGGATGGCCCCAAGACAATAAACACAAATGGTGTGTTTATCGTTGAAGGGCATCTTTTGCTACACCTGTCACACTTTAAAACACATCGGTTTAGATTCCTTACTGGTCATTTTTAAGGTAAAAGAACAGCAAAACCACAACAAAAGTTTTTATTTTTGTAGGATGGACCCCCTAACTTAAAGAGGGTTAAGCTATTGGGGACACAGAGCACAGGGAAAAAACAAAGACTAAGCCCTCTAACTTAAATGGGCCCTGCTACAATTCTCTAACTTAAACGAACTGCAACACTACAATGGCAACAGCACTTAGTAACAACCCGGGAAGGGAAGAAGCAAGAAACACAAGGGTTAAAGCCCCCTAACTAAACAGGCTCTTTAACAGTTCTCTAACTTAAATTAACTGAACCACTAATAGGGCAACTACAGATTAACACAAGCTGGGAAGAGAAAATACAACACCTAGTGAATAAATAACGGCCAAAGTCGGAAACAGCTCAAATACGAAAAATATCAAATCACGAGTATACACACTCAGCTATAAAAGCTAAAATATCCAATTATCCAAATTTTCTAAGAATTACAGACCAAAAAGTAATCAAAAGGATTGTACTTAGCCAGAGCTAGCAGATGAATGCTTGATCGTGTTTAGCGGGAAAGGAGATCTGGGGATAGTTGTGGTGCATGCTGGGATAGGGAGTTAGCCATGAGTTGGCAGAGGACCTCAAGTTTGAAAATAAAGGCCGAGACAGATCCGAGGATCAGATCTGAACCCAACCTAGTAAGAATGAAGGCGAGATAGGACAACATCACATCCCATATTACAGAACATTTAATGACATAAGCAGGAAATGCTTTGTTAAAACATCTACAGATATGGGCATACATATTAAAAAGTGTATCAGAAATACTTTCTGCTCCAAGTAATATTTTCTGTTATGGGTTTGAATTTAACAGAATAGGATTTCAACAATGTGCTGTTCGTTAATAATAGCTGTAAGCTCCTTAAAGAACACTAGAAGAAGAGATATAAAAAATGCAGATTTATTCTAACCAAAAATGAAAAACACACCCCCATAGCTTTTCTCAGTACTATTTACAACATACACAGTACCTTAAATCAAGGGTTAAAGTTCATGAAGATTACTCCACCATTCATAATCAAGTCTTAATATAGCCTTTCAACAGCATCTGCTAAAACAAAATTCACAGCTGTCGACCCTTCTAGGCTTTCACTTCAGAAAGCTTTACCAAACAAAATTTGCAACACGGTATGGGCCAGACTACTAAAGGTACTGTGACATGCTCATGGCCATTTACACGTCACAGTACCTTTATGGTACTCAGAAAGCACCCTTACACGGTGCTGCATGGTCCTTCAATATGAAGATGCACAGTACCATGAAGGGCTGGCTCTGTGCCCATACTGAATGCTAATGTGGCATTCTAGGGAGAGAAGTATTTGCTAATTAGGCATGTGCTCTATCCTCAGAACTGCCCCAGGAAGGCATCTACATAGCTGAGTGATTCAACAAAGCACTTGGCTGTGTAAATCAGAATGGCCATTTCCAACACATCACAGTAGCAAACACAGCCAAAAGGCCATGTTCAACTGCTGAACATAAACATGGTGAGTGTAATAGCAAGACTCCAGGGCATACTTTAAAAGTGCCACAACTGCACCAACATTACTATGGAGACTGATAAGTGAGGGGGGGTTACACTAGATACTAAGGACAGATGTTCAAAATGCTACTAGAGGGACTGGGGTGGAGCAGATGGCGGAGATACACTCAACACCAGGTTGAGATGCAGTGCCACACTGGCACCAACATTACAATGGGGATTGGGGAGTGGGGAAACTACCAGACACCATGGATTACTCCATAACGTGTCCTACAGCACAGACCAGCATAATGGAGAACACTGGACACACTCTAAAATGCCATAATGGCACAAACAGCAGTACAGGGATCGGGGTTGGGAGGGAAACAGTAGACTATCAGGAATACATTAAATGTTGTGATGGCACAAAAGAAACTACTGGGATCGGGGGTGGGGTGAACCACTAGACACCAGGGATGATTCTCTAAAGTGCCATAATGGTGCCAACACTGCTATGAGGAATGAGGTTGGGGCATACACTATTCACCAATGAATACTCTTGGTGCCCTAAAGCACATACAACATGATGGGATCAGAAGTGGGGGGGACTCGATACCAAAACTTGTACTCTAACATGCTGTAATGGCACCAATAATAGCATGATAGTATGGGGATTGGGGAGTTGGGAAAGCCACTAAACCACAAGTGCTGACTCATAAAGTGCTGTAATAATACTGACATTGTAATGGAGGTTGGAGTGTGGGGGACTACACTACCCCAATCAGGGCCTATAATATATGTGCCATAATGGCACTAAAGTATTATGACAGTGGTGGGACGCATGGGAAGGTAGGAACAAGTAAAGGGACTGTGGTGTGTGTGTGTGTGTGTGTGTGTGTGTGTGTGTGTGTGTGTGTGTGTGTGTGTGAGAGAGAGAGAGAGAGAGAGAGAAATTGTGTGCGACTGGAGGGGGATTCCACTGTTTTATAAGCAGCAAGGTACTACAGCAACAAGCAGATCAGCATGACTTGTAGGTTACTGTAGTACCTGTGAATCAGGAAGCAAGCAAATTAGCAGATAATGATGCTTGATCTTGTCACAGCTAGCATGTTCCTAAATCGCAAATGTGCATGTCGTGCTGGAAGGGCCTTTATAGCACAAGTGGTATCACTTGCACTAGGACCATTAATGAATTCCTGGGTATACACCTCAGGCTACATCCACAATTAGGACATGAAACCCTGATTAGGACATGAAACTCTAGTAGTCTTGAATTCTTGGTCAGTAGTCAGTACAAATGTTCTGACCCATGACGATCCTCTAATTGAAGAACTAGCTTCCTGGTTTGCTACTTTCAGGCTACAGCCTTATATATCACACTGATAAGCAATTAGTCTTCCTATTACTTCATCTAGTATATAAGCAATTAGTCTTTCTATTACTTCATCTAGTATATCAATTTCCTAGCTAAATTTAGTGATAATACTGCAGATATAAGCTCCCTTACATATACTTAAAGACATGCTACCTATGTTCCAACACACAAGATGTCAGAGCTACCCTCACTCCATGGAGTTAACCACCAATTTTGGACTTAAAGCAATGGACTGTAAAATCTGGGCAGCCCATCCACATTTCTACTAGCCAGTTCAGGCCTACTGGCAGTAAGCATACTGGAAATGTTAGAGGGACAGTAACCAGTGGCACAACTTTGTATTGTCATCCTGTTGCTTGTTTAGCCATTACAATGGTGTATGATTTGATTCCGGACAGAAATGTCTGTCAAATGATCTACCTAACATGTAATGTTTTATTGAATAAAAAAAGTAAAGATGTGTAAATTGCACTTACCAACCTACTGATATGGGAAAGTAGAGTTGTGTAAGTTGCACTTGCCCATATCAGTAGATGTTCAAATTTGTCATTGCTGCAGTAGTATATGGGTTGTATCCTGTCAAGGACACAGCAACCGGCCTGCTTCCAAAAGTTTTCTTACCCTCCCACATTATCATTCTGGCTACTTATTGGCTAAGCCCCTTTTGAAGGGAGCTATATAAAACAGCCACAGTGACTAAAATATCTTCAGGACATGATTGTCCCTCAACAGAAAATGGGAAACTCACTCACTCAGAAAAACCCAACTATAAATAAAATCTAACATATCCCATGACAGTTATCTACAAGAAGGGGAATAGTGGGTGGGTGAGGCTACTGCAGCAGTGAAGAATGCAAAAATATACTGTTACGGGTCAGTGCAACTTACACAACTGTACCATGTCATCATTCTCACCGATACAGCAGCCTATGAGTAGATAGTTAAAGCTTATCCAACCTGGAAGGAGGAAGAGGAAAAAAAAAGGCTCCAGGTGCCCCTGGAGAATGGTCCTAACAAAACCTGTTCTGGATCTGGAAAAGAAATCCAGTTTGTAGTGATTTTTGAATGTACAAAAAGGGGACCAAGTTGCTCCCCCAAAAATGTTTCTAGAGGCCACCCATTTCCAATATGCTATCATAGAAGCTAAGGCTCTAGCAGAATGTGCCTGAATAATTCCTGGAATTGATTTTCCATAGTGATGGTAACAAAACACCATAGCAGAAGAGAACCACCAGGAAATATGGAAACCATGTGAAATGTTGGGACCCATTAGAGTGAGTCCCGAAACATGGATACTGAATGGTCAAATAAAGGACTTGCATATTAAGGTTTGAGATGTCCATTTCACTGAATATTCCCTTTTCTCTGAGGTATGGTGGTCTCAGAATTGATATACAAGTTCAGTGTGTGTGTGTGTGTGTGTGTGTGTGTGTGTGTGTGTGTGTGTGTGTGTGTGTGTGTGTGGGTGTGTGTTGGGGGGGGGCTTACCCACGTCCAGTCTTTGTTCAACTGGTGCCCCAGGAAAAAGGTCTCCATAGCACTCCCCCCAACACCACCCTGTGCTCCCATCTTGGTCTACCTACACCATCCAGATTACTGGAAAAGTGCCTGTTTTAGAGCGGCACCCTAGGCGGCTGCCTAGTTTGCCTATCCCTAAGCCCGGCTATGGGCTTACCCCTCACATCACGTGGCAGGAATGCTTACTGACTGCATAAAAGAATTTACAGGAGAAGAGTGATCTTCAAATTCATTCTTTTCAAGGGTTTTCAGTCTTTTTTTCGGCATGCCAAAACTCAGCATTTCAATAGAGAGTCAAAAATTATCTGCTCATCCACAGATTGACTTTAGCATTCAGCATTTCAATAGAGAGTCAGGAATAGTCTTAGACACAGGTTGACCTTTCTTAGTCCCAGAATAGGAAATAAATAGCTGGTTAGCTTTCCTAAGATGACTTAGTTCTGTCAAGATAGTATCTGAGTTACCCATGCACATCCAGAGTGAAGCATCTTTCCTCCTTTGTTTTTGGGATCTGGATAGAAAACCAGAAGACTGATGGACTGATTCAATGTGAAGTCTGAAATAACCTTGGACATGAAAGAGGTGTTTGTGCACAGAGTGACCCTGCCTTTATAAAAAATCAGAAACAGCTTTCCAACCATGAGAACTTGCAGTTAAGATGCTCTTGTTGCAGATGTCAGAGCAATCAGAAGAGCAGATTTGCATGTAATGAACCTTAAGTCTGCCTGCCTGACAGGTTCAAAGGGTGACATCATTTTTCTAGCACAAAACCGAGGTCCCAAGAAGGAGGAACCAGTTTATGAGGAAGTCTCAGGTGAAAATAAACAGTGAAGATCCATGCATAGACATGCTGAAATGGCCACAAGACGTACCTTTACAAAGGCATAAGAGAGGCAAAGAGGATATTAACTCACACAAGTATTTAAACACAAGTGGTACAAAATCCCTGACAGGTCCCTAGTCATTGATTTTTCTGTCTGAAGTAATAATAAGACCAGATACCCCATCAAGCTCAAAAACGCTTACGATTTTTCGAAGACAAATTGCCTTCTACTAATTGATGCTATAAGAAGTTTCAAAGCATCCTCGAATGCGGATAACATGGACTCCTATGCAGAAGTGCACACCAATGCCCTGAATAACCACTTAAGCAGTTGTATAGAATTGCTGTACCTGACCAGATTAAAACCACGTCTTGCCGAAAAAACAAGCCACCCTGGTGGACCCCAGTATAAACAGGCTATACAACAACAGAAAGAAACTAATATCCAAGAACAAGAGGGAGCTGGCTCAGCAGAGGAAGAAATCCCTCTCTAGCTTAAACAAACAAATTAGAGATCTTGTCAAATCCTCCAAAGATAATTATGAAGCAAAAATAGCCTCCCTAGCTAAGGATAATCACAAGGCATTCTTTAACTATGTCCAAAATCTAAAAAGGAATACACAGCTATGCACTGAACTGGTTGTGGATGGCACCACCCATACTTACCTGGAGGTAATAGCCAACCTGTTAGCTGACAGATTTGGAGAAAACTTCATCCTCTCCAGCCATCACCCAAAGTATACATGCCACCATTCCTCAGCCTATTATCTCAAGACAGCAGGTCATCTCAATGCTCTCCAAGGCCAAAAGCACTGGGGCTATACAACATCCCAGGTTGTCTTTTAAACAACTTAAAACATAACCTAGCAAACCCACTTGGATCCCTGTTTAACCACAGCGTGTGAATGGACTATGTTCCAATGGAATGGAGTACAGCAATACTAATCCCTCTGCACAAAGGGGGACCATCAACCGATCCTGGGAATTATAGGCCCATAAGCTTAACTAGCCTCACCTGCAAGGCCATGGAAAGAATCATCATGAACCTTATTAATAAGAACATATTTAATCTCCGAACTCTGCACCCAACCTACTTCGAATTAGTTAAAATTAGAACATGCCTATTAAACAAGGTTGACTTCTTTGAGAAAGTCACAAAGGCCCTTGATAAAGGAAAGACAGTGCACACCACCTATCTTGACCTAGCCAAGGCATTTGACACAATCCCTCACTCAGGTATTATAGAGAAACTCTTTCAGTTGGGATTTAATACCTGCATTACCAGATATATAGCCAACTAGATCACCGACAGGACACATACTGTCAAAGGAGGTGACTTCACCTCTAGCAAAAGACCAGTCACCAGCGATGTACCACAGGGTTTTGTGCTGGGCCCCTTACTGTTGGGAATTTATTTCTCAGAAGGCTAGGCAAACTCAGATGGCCTGTGGTTGACTAAGTTCATTGACGATTGCATATTGGGGGAAAATCATTGAGGGCCCCAGTGATGTTAATATACAGACAGGGTTAACATAGAAAAATGATTGGTGCCAAAGTCACAGATTAAAACAAATGCAAAAAATGCATTATTATTCCATTTGGGAAAGCTGGTATCTCTGCTAATTACATTATAGGCAGCACCCCCTAAGTGTAGACCTAGTTTTACATGATCTGGGTAGTCAGGTTGATAGCAATCTTTGAACGCAACGTATCTATAGTAATAAGGAAATCCTTCTATGTGGCACATCTTATAAGTAAAGGCATCATATCTAGATCTAAGGGTGTTATAATTCCATTATACATGATACTCATTAGACCAATAATTGAGTACAATGCTCCCTTTTTCATGTACCTCACCAGACACCTGCAACAACTGGAAAGACCACAGAGGTTTCTCAACAAGGTACAGGGTACAGAAAACAAGTGTTATGCAGAAAAAAATGAAAGCCATGTCACTGTATTCTGTATCCTACAGGTTACTATGGAGTGACCTGTGCATGGCTTACACGGCAGTCTATGATCCAGCTCTGATGAACTGCTACACATTTGTAAATCAAACTGCACAAGAGTCACGTGCCCCAGGGATTTTAACCTAGCCTCTGACATGAACAGGTCATACTGGAGAGACAGATACATCTCCCAGAGACTGCCAGTTCTCTGGAACAAGCTTCCATTTCATGTGAAACAGAGCCACTCCCTGACCCTCTTCAAACACAACCTAGCTCAATGGATGGGTGACTGTAAATTCACTCCAGGGGTGGCGTCCATGACCCTCCTGGACAGAGGAGGTCAGTATTAACTACCACAGATCCTTACCTCTGCAAACTTCATTCACCTAACCACTGACAACTGGGGAACTCGGCCTAAATATGGCTAGGCTTGCAAGGGCTCTAGGTTCATTATCCTAGTAGCCTTCTATAAACCGATGAACATGACTTTCTAGTACCAAGCTTTCTTACCTCCTTGACATTCATTTGAATAAAAGATTTCAAAACTGAATAATCCAGGCAGTTGGCTGAAGCTGTGTGATGCTGAAGTACATCAAACTCCTCTTGCCTTGCTTGAGTAGATCCAGTATGTGCAGAAAGCTTGTGTAAATTGCCCCTGGAAAATTCCATAAGAAGGGAGAACCAATTTTGCACGGGCCAGAAGGGAGTCATCACAATGATTTTTGAACAGTTTTTCTGAATATTCAGACTTACCCAAGTAATCACTGGAAAGGGTGGAAATACATATAGAAATATCCCTGACCAGGGAAATGAAACTGTATCTGTTTTCCAGGCCTGTTTGTAGGGAGACCAGGAACAAAACCTGTTTAGTTGTCTGTTTTGAAAGAAGGCAAATGGATCGACTTAAGTCGGCCCTCACATCTGGATCAACTCTTGGAGGACCTCTTGATTGAGTTTTCACTTGTGAGCCTCTGTCCAGGACCTGCTTAGCTTGTCTTCCAGTATGTTTTCCTCTGGCAGTATGTAAGAAGCCTAAAGAGTTCAGCTATTACTGTCAGCCAGCACAGAGGGTACATCCTGGTACACCCCCCATCCCAGTTTGTTAATGTACCACATCACAGTGGTGTTGTCTGTAATAATCTGAAGCAGACCTGGGTCCCAAAGATGATACAGAGACTTTATGGCATGGATCACAGACAACACTTCTTTTATACTGATGTGCTTTGATTTGTCTTTACTGTCCCATAGTCTTTGAACTTTTACCCCCTTAAATAATGTTCCCCAAGCAAAATCCGAGGAATCAGTCAATGCAAATTATGTTAGGGTGGATGGAGAAAAAGGTAGATCTGGAGTGTGAGACATCTGATCCCTCCACCAATGTAGTTCAGATTTGATAAAGCCAAAGACTGGGATATGAAATTCCAGGGGATAAGAATGTTGGGTCAGTATATTTTTGAGGCACCACTGAATCTTTCTCATATAAACTTGCCAAAGGGATTATGATAATCATAGAAGCTACAAGGCCTTTTAGTCTGAGAAATTCCCTGGCAGTAGCTTCAGACTGGTGAGAAAAGTACAGGAAGATTTCCATATATGAATCCATCTTGTGTTGTGGAATGAAAGCCTTTTTTAACACAGTGTCTATCAGGCAGCCTATAAACACAATCCTGTGTGATGGAGTAAGAGGATTTTTGCACATTTATCTGCGATCCCACAAGCTCTAGGAGGCAGGATGCCTTTGTAAAGGACACCTGACAACTGGGTTAAGACTGCACAAGTAAGCAAGTTGTCTAAATAATGACATATGTGGATACCCTACATTCTTCAGTGGATAGGCTGAAGTATAACACACAGAACTGACAATGTGACCAAGACACACAAAATCTTAGAAATCTCTTAAAGGTTGCTTGCTGTAGGAATGTGATGGTAAGCATTTTTGAGGTCTAAAGTCACCAAAGACCCTGATATGGGATCAGAGCTAAAATGTGAGGGGTCAACATATTGAATTTTCGAATATTAATAGGAAGATTGAAAGAAGAAAGATCCAAAGCTGAACTCCATTAGTTCTCCTTATTTGGGACCATAAACATTATGGAATAAAACTCCTTTCCTGTTTGATCTTCAAGAACATATTCTATGATTCCTGCATCTAACATGAGTTGCAACACTTGACAAAACAATTCTGTTTGGTTTGGGGGGATACCCCCCCTGAAAGGAGGGTGCTTTCATTCCACTTCCAATTGTAACCCTCCTGAATCACTTAAAAAATCTACTTGTCTGAAGCAATCTGTTGACAAAAGGCAGCATTTAGAGTCAGATTCTGAGAAAGAGGAAGATATGCTGGGGCAGGAGGGAAAGGGAAGGTAAGCTGAATTCAGGCATTGTCATCCAGAGGAGGGTACCTGTCCCTTGAATGGTCTGTTTGGAATTGTCATTAGACCCTCCTCCCATCTCTTCTTAGGTGTCTGTCTCTTAGTAGGAGGCATTGGTTGTTTGTATGATCTTTTAAAGGGAGCAAATAATTTAGGAGGAAAGAACTTGCAGAACTGAAAAGTCCTAGCAACTTTCTGCATTAATTTACCTCTTTCATCCCACTGTTTGAAAACCTGTGTAATTGAAGGTCCAAACAAAGCCTTCCTATATTGAGGGATTTCAAGATTTCTAACTTTAAATTATCTGAAAACTTTTGATTGAATACCTAGACAAATCTTCTGAAGACCATGGCTGAAGTAGAAGCCCTGAAAACAGTATCATCACAGTTTTACGTACTTTTTAAGGGATGTTTAGAAACTTGAAACAAGTTAGCAACAATCTGATTCAAGTAAGACCTATCTTCAGGAGGCTGGGAAGCAGGAAATTCTATCAAACTCTTGGTACGTTTCAGCATAAAGTTTAATATATAGCCCTGGTAGTTAAGAATTCCAAAGGCTAAAATAGGAGACGAAAAGAATCTATTACCCAGTTTGTCCAGTAGTTTACCCTCTTGATTCACAGCAACTGGGTTAGGGGTGATAAGGCACCTTTTGCATTAGGAACAGAAGGAGAGATAGCTTCTGGGTTTTCTTTAAGATGAGAATAGAGACGTTCATTAGTCTGAGAGATTTTATACAGTTTGTTTGCATTTTTTTTTACTGATGCCCGAGAGTCCGGAGTGTTTCAGGCTGCATTAAAATCATCCTCCAAGGCTGGCAGAATATGAGGAATGGGTATAATATGTGGGGCTTTTTGTTCTAATAAATCATAATATCTGTCCAATTCAGGGGGAAGATCAACCTTTTCCCAAGCAAACACACCCTCAAGTCTAGAAAGAGTCGAAGAAAAGGAGCAAGTCTCCATGTATACAATTCAGGCTCACTATCTAAAGAATCAGAGAGGGTTCAGGGCTGCAGAACCCTCAGGTGACATAACCCTGTCTCTGTCCACATCAGAATCCTCTGAAAAAATATCCTCACCCTTTGGAGTAGAGGAATAAGAATTAGAGGAAACAGTGGACATTTGATAGTGAAGGTCTGCAACAAACTCCTGGCTAAAGTAAGAACATATTTTTTACACATATAAACCATCTGTCTTTTAACAAAATGATTGATTTTCTGTTTCTTTTTCTTATGAACATCTCTGGATGAAGACTGAGAAGGAGAAGGCATATTATCCTGAGCAAGAAGTCTCTTTTGCTGGTGTGTCTTCAGTATCTAAAATGAATGGTTTTCTCATGCCCACTTCGGACAATGGAACAGCAAGAGATGACATCTCTGATCCCAGGCCCACACTGACCAGCAAGGCTACACCAGGGGGACACCATGAAACCAGTAAGCGGTCTATGGACCAAGCAGCGGCAAGTATCATTGGTTAAAGCACCGAATGAGCCTGCACTAAAGGTAAGGGCTCATTCTTTTACTGGGTTTTCCTTTTAGGTATGTTGGAAGAAGAGCAGCAATGGGGTACGTATTCATATTGTATCCTGGAAAGAAGCCTGACTGCCAGTAAGCCATGGTAGAAATGGTCAGTTGGAAGCTAAGTTGTCACTTAGTTCACCTAAGCAGTACACAACTCTTCTAAAAATTTCAATGCTCCCAGAAAAAGTTACACAAGTAGCACACAATCCACTTCTGTTAAAAACAGTGTCACTTTGTCTGAAGAGAACTATCATAAAAAATAAACAAGTTGCTTGTCACAAAGTTTACATAAGCATTTCATATCAACACACAGTTCCTGCCCAAAAAAACACCTACCGATCACTAAAATATATAAATTTAGCTCAAAACGAGTGTAAAATACACTCCTATAGCTTAAATAGACACCTAGTACATACAAAGCAATTCCTGGACTAGAAACATGGTATTCATGGAAAGTCAGATAGATTTTCATGAAAAGACAGCATTCATAAAGTGATATGCCACAATTCTGTAAGAAACCAGGTAAAAAATAGAAAATATACTTCTAATAGTAAAACATTTCTGTGATAGAGTTCCCCAAAGGGGCCTTATCTATCTCAAGAAAATACTGAAAATGTTTTAGTCACATTGGCTGTTAATACACTCCCTTCAAAAAGGGCTTAGCTGAAGAAAGCTTTTGTAAGCTGGTCGGTTGCTGTATCCATGGCAGGATATAACATACAGGCTACTGCAGCAGTGGAAATGATAAACCTCTCCACTTTATAGTCAAACTCTTACGGTCTGTGGCTGAAACCTCTTTTCAGCACTGCATATCTTTCAATTAATATAGCAGATAGGGTGATAATCACCTTAAACATCTTGGGACAACATTGCTTCTAAACCTGCTCATAGTGCATCTATATACAGAGTAAATTCCTTACTAAAATCAGGAGTTATTAATCCTTATTCAGAACACAATATTCTTTTCAGTTCCTGAAATGCTTCATCTATCTCAAGAATTCAGTGTAGTTCAACAAGTTTTTCTCCTTTTGGCGTGTCTGTCAAAGAAGAGGCAATAGTTTATCTATTACTTACTTATTTGACATTTGTTGATCGGGAACATCTGACTAAACTTGCGCCCTTTTTCAGCAGAAGCCCAAGGAGAAAAGCCCCACAAAGTATTACATACACCATAAAAATGTTTGCAAACAGTACAGTATACAAGAGGTAAAATAAACATGCATTATAATGCTTGGGTTCCTACTTGTAGCATGAGAGTTTAAAAGGTGTTATTTACAAAAAAGGCACTAAAACAATATGTTAAAGTCATTCATATATCTCCAATACGTAAGGTCTTCACCATTTAGAGGGGAAGTAATGACAATTAACTCAGAGTTTAAGATAGGAGTACAGAAAATACTGTATCTTAGTTCTTACGGGCAACAGCACGTACATCAGTAATCAGAAGCACAGAGGAAGGTGATAGAGAGAGCAGAAATATATACCTTCAGCTGCCTTTTATTGGATGATATTGGCCATTATTTTATGGCCTTCATTTTTTTCTAGTTATGGTGTTACACACCTGCTCCTATAAGGTATCCCAGATATTTATCTTCCACTGTGCCTAACTTACTCATCTTAGCATACACAGTTAGCTTACTCCTTTGGTAAGTGGAGTCCCAGTCCCTTGAATGGATGCCCACATCACCAGGTATGAAGCAGCATATCATGAGTGAGACTTTAGTAATTTATCCATCTGTCTGTTAAAGGTGGCTGGTGCTCCATGTAGGCCAAATGGTAACACTGTATATTGAAAAACTGTAAATAAAAAGGCTGTTTTTTCATAAGCACCATGGAAAATGATATTTGCTAATACCCTTTTATCGATTCTAATGCTGTCAAGAATCTGTTCTTTCTAAGGTTCTCTATCAACTCACCAATTCTGGGCATGGGATAACTATCAACTTTGAAATGATATTCAGTTTTCTAAAGCTGTCACAGAATCTGACACTTCCATCAGGTTTAGGAACCAGCATTACTGGCCTATACCATTCACTCTGACTCTTCTGCCATGCCTAGTCTGAGTATCTTTAGAACTTGTTTTAATACGTTCCTGTAACTCATACTCTGTAACGTTTCAGCTTATCACTCCACGTGTTGTCTCTACATTAGGGTCAATCTGTTTAGTTCATTCAGGCATTGCCAAGAGCATTCTTTTATTTCTTAACAGAAATTCTCATATTTACTGCTTTTGTACTTTTGGCAATGACTCCTCTACCTGTTTTTCAGGTAGACACAATGTGGTCTCTTATGTAGGAATTTCACCTTGCAAGCTAACCCAAAAAATTCTGCTTCTTTCCACTCTTTCTTTTTCCTGGTTGTCTAAATTTGCATTTATTCTTTTGACCACCTCAAGTAGCCTTTGCCACTTAACTAGAAATTAGTTCTTCATGAAGGGCACTAATACTAACACCTGACTGCCTGGGTTAAATTCTCAAAGTTGAGTATTCTTACTGTAGTTTTGCATCTCTCATGCTTTCTGCATGACAGACCCCTGGGACACCTACTATACACAAGTTCAAATGTGGGGTAAACCTACCTGAAGCTTGTGTCACCCCCCCCTCCCCCTTGCCACAAATGGCAAATATGGAAACAACTGGTCCCAGTTTTTACCATCTGCATCAATTACTTTTCTTAACATGGCTTTTAGTGTTTCATTGAACCTCCCCCACAAAAGTATGAACATGTAGATTGTATACTGACATTCTGAGTTGTTTAACCTTAAAACACTGGTATGACTGAAGCAATACACTTGACATAAAAGTCATGCTTTTGTATCTCCTTAGGTATAACCACTACAGAAAACATATCAGTTTTCAGGCAGTAGCCTTAGCATTAGCCTTCTGCAATGACACATTTTGAAGATTATTTTTAGTATAGTCCATTATTACTAGTATATAATGATACCTACTGCTAAATTTTACTAGTGATGTCCACAGCAATGTAATCATATGGCATCAAGTCTAGGATGGGGTGCAGTTTTCTGACATCCTGGACAAGAAGCAGAGAAATATTCTGTTTCTTTCATTTCAACTGGCCAGTAAAATCTGACTAACATTCTTGCCTTACTTTTGTCCATCCCCAGGTGATCTCCTCACAAATAGTCTTTCTTCATTATTCAGGTTATACAAAATCAACCCCTGATGCACACTTTCCTCCATATCTTTACTTAATGTGTATAACAGGTTATCTTTTAATTCAAAATAGGTGTAAGAGGTAATGGCAACATCTTGCTCACTATCTAGTTATGTTCTATTTCACCTGCTTTAATTATCATCTTCTCACTGTGTTTTCTTTTAAAGCCTTGAGATGGAAATGATGGCTTCCTCTCCCAAAAACAATGGCACTGTAAGTTCCTCTATGTTCATAGGTTCATAGATTAGTATGAGGCTAACTACCCTTGTGAGCCATTTTAAGCCTACCCAATTACTCCATATGAGAATCAAACCCTGCATCTTGTGTCTGTAAGGTAAACATCTTAACCATTATGCCATCCTGCTACCCCTAATGGGAATGTCTTCCCTTAGACACAGTAGTTTTGAACAAAAAATCTCATTCTACTTTAACTCTTCCAGTTTTTGAACAAGCCTTCTGGGAGTTCACTTTTCTTTAGCTTTCTGTTCCACTACACAGAAATGAATTTGAAAAGTTTGGTTATATAAGTTAACTTACCATAACAGTAGCTGTCCAAATAGATCATTGCTGGAGTAGCCATAAGTACATGGGGCATATCCAGCAAAGGATCAGACATCTGGCCAGTCTACAAAGCTTTGGGTTCCTTCTTTCCACACTGTACGTCTGCCCTTAGTATGCTAGAGTACATGCTGGTATAACAGGGATGTGCAAGCGGTGCCACAAATCAGAGCTTTCTTGCTCAAAGGGGAGGCTGAAGCCCGAAGCTCTACAACTACTTAGTCAAAACCAGTAGAGATTGTCATGTTATATTAGGAGGGCAAAGGTAAAGTAGAGTACCCCACCCAGCTTGGGCAGAGTAGGAAAGAAAGAAAAGGGGAAAGGTGGGAAAGTGCTAATATTACAACAGTGATCTATCTGAACATCTTCTGTTATGGGAAGCTAACTTACACAACTCTACTATATTCTTCATTAGATCTCTGTTGCAGTGGCCATAAAGTACAGTAGTGTAAGTAAATTTACCATAACAGTAGATGTTTGCATGATCACTACTGCAACAGCCTTAGCTATATGGATTATATCCTTATAAGGATATAACAGGTGGCGAGCTTACAAATCTTAAAGGCAACTTCCATGCACCCAAACTGTTTGACAGCACAAGCTGTATTGTCAAAAAGACAGGTTTGGTTGCCAAGTCTTTCACAGCTTTCACGCCAACTGAGAGAGAGAGGTTGAGCCCTGAGTGGACATAGCTAGTAGTAAAAAATCATGAACGTCCACATCCTGGCAAAAATGGGGGGGGGGTCTGGCTACTTCAGCAATGATCATTTAACCATCTACTGTTATGTTAGTTTACTTACACAGCTGCATTATGTTCATTATATTGATCAGTGTTGCAGCAACCTATGCTATATGGGTAGACTCCTCTAGATTACTACATTTGGGAAGAGGAAGGGGAAGTGTCCAGGAGGCCCTGGAGAATGGTCCTAGGAAAGCCTGATCTAGATCTACAGAAGGAATCAAGTCTGTAGTGATTTTTAGAAGTAAGCACAGAGGACCAAGTGGCTCCTTCTAAAACACTTCTAGAATCCAACCCTTTCCAAAAAGCCATAGATGAAGCCAAGGCCCTGGTAGAGTAAAGCCTTGACCTTGCCTGGAATAGTTTTGTTGTGGTTGGAATAACAAATGGTAACATAGTAAGACAACTTTTTGGGAAAAAAAGTCTACTTTGACACAGGTTTTTCCTTTCTTCTTACATTCACAAGAAATGAACTGATCAGAACATCTGAAGAAATTTGTTCTTTCAAAATGGTACACAAGTTGCCTGTGGACATCCCAGGTATGGAGTATTCTTTCTCCCTCACTTTTTTGTTCAGGAAAGAAAACAGGGAGATGGGTAGTATGGCTTTAAGTAAACTTGGATACCACTTTAAGCATAAAGGAAAGCTTAGTTCTCAAGGAAACCCTGTCTCCGTGACAAATGAGATAGGGTTAATCCACCATAAGAGCATGCAATTCAGATTGCAAAGGTAAGAGCAATCAGTGAATCAGTCTTCCGTGTTAAGAACCTTAAGTCAGACAGCTGAGCTGGTTCAAATTGAACAAATGCTAGTTTCTCTAACACAAAATTAAGATCCCAAGGGGAACACACCAGTTTCCTTGAGGGTCTCTTATGCGACACCCCTTTCAGAAACATTCTAACATGAGAATGCATTGAAAGAGGGGGATCCATAGGCAGGCAAGCTGAAATGGCTGACAAACCTTGACAGAGGAGTAAGATAGGCCGTAGTATAGTAACTCTCACAGATACTGTAAAACCAGAGAGACGCTAGCCTGAATGGGTTCTGTATAAAATTTTGGTACTAACTAGAAAAACGTTTCCATTTGCTTATATATGATTTTCCATTAGCAGGCTTTATCGCCCCAATTAGTATGTACTGCATGCCCTGAGTAAACAGATGTCCAAAAGGTATTAAGATCTAATCGTCCAGGCAGTTAGTTGAAGTTGTTTGGAGTAGGGATGTATCAAACATCCCTGTTTTTGTGTGAGTAGATCCAGTCTGTGAAAAAGCTAGTGGTAACTGCCTCTGGCCAGTCCCAAAAGAAAGGAGAATGACTGTTGTCTGGGCTAGAAGACAGTCATCATAAAAACCTTGGGAGATTCCTTCTGAATCTTCAAAAGCACCTTGGATTTAGTGGAAAGGGTGTAAAAGCATACAAGAACATTCCTGTCCATGGAAAAGAAAAGAAAAGACATCCATCTTCCAGTCCTTCTTGCAAGCAGTCCTGGAATAGAATTCTACTAGATGACTGTTTGGAGAGGAGGCAAAAAGTCTACTTGAGGAACTCCCCAAAGCTGGATTAAATCTTGGAGGACCCTCTGATCTCATTTCCATTCATGAATTCTTCTTTTGTTCTGTCCACCTTGTCTGCTAAACAATTCTGCTCAGATTGATTGTAAGATTCCTGTTTAATGAGACTGTGCTATAAAACTGTCTTCCAAGCTGACATGGTTAGTCTGCATAGGGAGTAAGATTTGGTTCTCCATTGCTTGCTGATGTTCTGCATCACTATGGTATTGTCTGTAACCACTTGAAGAGGTCCCAGGGACCAGAGGTGATTCAGATAATTGACTGCCTTGATAAGAGCAAGTATCTCCTTGATCTTTATGTGCTTGTGTCTAACTTTGTTGCCCACAAAACTGTGTACTTTTATTTCTTTTGATAATGGTCCATAAGCAAGGTCTGAAGTGTCTGTGGTGACTAACTGCTTTGATGAAGGGAGAGAAAAGGGGTGACCTGAGTTTATATTTGATGTCTCCACCAAGTGATATCTCTTCTGACAAATCCCACAACTGGAATTTGAAAGGATAATGTGCATTAGTGCTGGGATCAGAGAGATTTCAGATAGTATTGCATCTTTCTCATGTGGAATCTTGCCATGGGTCTCATGATAATCAAATATACCATGCAACCCAGACTCCTGAGGTATTCCCTCATAGATACTGAAGTTTGACTGGATAATCTGTGAAACAGATCTAGATATAGGTCTATTTTTCCTGTGGAAGAAAAGTTCTTTGAACTGATGTGTCTAACAGACACCCAGGAACACAATCATGTAAGATGGAGTCAAAAATGACTTCTGAATGTTCTCTTGGAATTTCTGCTAGTGTAGGAGATCTATCAACCCAGACAGAATTCCTAACACTTTTGAAAAAGACTCTTCGTATATAAACAGGCCATCTAAATAAGGATAAGTCTGACTACCCTGTAGCCTGCAATGAGCTATAACTGCAGCTACACACTTTGTGAACACTCAGTGCAGTGGCTAGTCCAAAGGGTAAAGCAGAGAACTGATAAGGTGATCCAGGTACAGAAAATTGATGGTAAGCATCTTTTAATTCTAGTGACACTACAAAGCTTAAATTAGGAAGAAGTGTTAACAGGCTGTGAAGTAACAGTATTTTGAATTTAGGCACTATCACAAATTGAGTTAGGAAAGAAAGATCCAGAACTGGTCTCCAGGCATTTACGCATTTTCTTTCTCTGGCCAAAAAAGTAAAAACATTTCAGAAACTGTGAAGAAAGAATTGGCTCTATGACTCTCTGAGATAACATTTGGTGAAGGACATGGTGAGACAGAGGAATTATGTCTGGTTGACGAGGAATTATTCCCTGAAAAGGAGGAATTTCCTCCCACCACCAAGTGTAACCTTGATGAGGAGTCTTCAGAACCCATTCATCTGAAACTACATGCTGTCAAAAGAGAGAAATGGAGAGTACGACTTTTTGGAAATAATAAGGGACTGCCAGGGTGGAGGGGGAAATGGTCCCTTAAACAGTCATTCTTACTTTTTTGACTGTCCTTTGTTTTGGGATGTTCTAGCCTTTGTTTATGTACCTCTTGCCATTGCTTTTTAAATGTCTGTTTACCAACATTTTGTTGAGAGTGATTTTGTTTCATGCTAAAATTGGATGAGGGGGTAGAGTATACCTTAGAAAATTTGGAAAATGAGGGTTGAAAAATCTGAGAGATTCCCTGAATCAGTTTGCCCCTCTCATCATATTTTTGGATAACCACTGCAGCACAGGGACCAAAAACTAACTCTATCCAAAAGAGAATTTAAAATCTCATTTTTTACATCATCTGGAAGGTTCAGAGAATGCAGTCAGGCAAATCTCCTTAATTCAGTTATCAGAGGTCACGGCCCTGAAGGAGGTATCTACAGAAGCATAAACACACTTTAAACAATGTGTTGTGAGTGAAATGGAAGAAACTAAACCATTCAAAGCAGAAATTTTCCCACAAGAAGGAGCTCCAAACAAAACATTCCTCACACTTTTACAATTAGCCAGAATAAATTTTAGTGCATGAGCCTGACAATTCAAAACTCTAAAAATCAAATTTGTGGATGCATACATTTTACCCGTACTTATCAATTATTTTACCATGTCAGAAAGGGAAGGATTGTAATTAACAAATTGTTTAGCAACAGTTGAATTAACTAAACCTGTAGCTGCTGGGTCAGGTTTGGGATGAGTGCATAAAAACTTCATAAACTGAAGAACCTCATACAATACTTTTGCTTTTTTAGGGGCAGCAGGTTGACTATCAGAGAAACTGCAGGCAGTGACACACACACACACACACACACACACACACACACACACACACAGGCACACAGAGATACACACACACACACACACACACACACACACACACACACACACACACACACGCACACACACACACATGCACACGCACACTCTCCAATGCTGACAGCACAGGAGGGATGGGAGAAGGTTCTGGAAATTCCATTTGTAACAATTCATAGTATTTTCTGAGGGGCTGAGATACCTCAATATTCCTCCAGTAAAAACAATGCTACAGTATGTAAACAATCTCAGAGAAAGAGAATTCTTCACAGGGAGAATCAGATACCATGCTCTCATCAGAGTATGAATCAGAAATCTGAGGAGAAAACTCTGAATTGTCCCTTCCTTTTCCATTCCAGATGCAGAATCTTGAATCTTTTCAGGAAAATAACTCCTTTTTCTTTTACCAGAAACCACCTTATACGAGGGATCAATAAACATAATTAAACCCTGAGCCAAACCTAATAAACTACTCCCATCCAGGGAAATTTGAGCAGAAGCAGACAAATGTTTACTTTTCTATTTATCTTTTATAGGAAACTTGCGACAAACAGGTTTATTAACAACAGTAGCAACTTCCCTAGGGATGGGCATAGCATTCTGACTAAAAAGGGAAGTCTTCCCTGCCTCTTTTCCCAGGACTGACAAGAGAGGCTCTTCCCTGTCCAGTGAGAGAACCTCAATAGCTGCTCAAGCCATGGCTAACCCATGGTCCATAGTGGCTGTATGTGCTAGACCAGAGTGATCAGGGGTAAAAGATGAGTGGTCTGTAGAACCAGCTTTTGCTACAGCAGAGTCACCCACCTGCAGCTGAGGCAAACAGCTAGCCTGCTGTAGTGGCAAAGGCTGTTTGTTTAACTTTTTTGTTACTTTTTGTGGCTGGAAGAAGGATCGTCAGTGGTACTGATAGTTTGTTTCATGGTCAAAGTGAAAATGTTGAGTGAAAATGTTGCTTCTTTCCAAGAGAAACTAAGCAGCACAAGCTGATAAAAATTCAAAGTCCCAAAAAGTCACTTTTTCCCATACAAATACAGTAAAAGCACACTTTTCCAACCCCTAAAAGTAAAACAAACACAGTTTCTCCATAGAAAAAAATAGTACTTGACACCTTTTAAAATGACAGCAAAAAAGTACACTCCCATTTAAAAGTACAGTTTAAATCTTGTGACAGTTCATAAAAACACAAATTCATAGATTAAAAACAACTTTTCTAACTAGGAAAGTAAATTTAAACAATAAATGTTAAATGTGGAAGGTTTTCCTCCAAAAGGAGCTTATCTACCCAGCAATGGAACAGCACATGGTGACCGTTGATCTCCGAAAGGCTGAAGAGGAGCACTATCTTCAGCAGCAAGAAAGCTCTGGTGGGCTTGGTACCCAAACCAGTCTTTTGGACAGCACAGCTTGTCCAAGTCTAATGACTTGGGTGTATGGAAGCTACCTGTATCTTTGGAAACTGTCTAGCCGTTATATGCTAGGCAGGATATAACCCAAATAGCTAAGGCTACTACAGCAGTGATCAAAATGATGAACATCTGTATGGGACAATTACTGTAGCTTAGAAGGAATGGGTGAATGAAGAAGGTCCAGAACTTAGAAATCCTTGAAGTATGGCTTTTGCAAATCTTGCTCTACATCTGGAGACTAAGTTAAGCTTGCAGTGCCTAGTAAGGCCAAGTAGCCGCCTGTAGGAGAAACAGAGTCTACTCCTCTCACAAAAGCTTCAGAAGTAGTCACAGCTCCTCCTGCGCTCTGTAAGTAAATCCACTCTTTGAGGAAGTTTTGGCCAATTGCACCTGGCCAGATGAATTTGAAGGGAGAACCAGTTGTCTGGGCCAAAACAGAGTTACTGTTCTGATCATTAGAATAATTTTGGATATCAGAGGATAGGGAAGAAAGGCACAGATGAACGTTCCTGTCAATGGGAAAGAAAATGCATATGTTTACATGCCTTTTTAAAAGATGTCCAGGAACAGAACTGGTTTAATTGTCTGTTGAGATAGGAGGCAAAAATATCTTCTTGGGGATTTTGACACAGGTAGACAATCTCCTGGGGGACTGTTCTGTATATTATCCCCTCATGAGGGTCAAATATGGAGCTGCTCGAGGTGTCTACTACTGTACTCTGCTCTAACATATTTGTGTGGCCAGCAGAGTAAGGTTGTTATGCATGGAAAGTTCCTACGCAAGCCTGCATAAGGGGTATGCTTTGTTCCTCCATGTTTGTTTACATATCAATATAGTGTTGTCTGTTAACAGTAACACGGTCCAGAATCAACAGCTGATCTATAGCTTTAATTAGAGGCATTACCTCCTTAAGATTTATATTCTTGCTCCTGAAATGAGGCTCCCACATGCCCTGAAGCTTAATGCCTTGACAGACTGTGCTCCCCATGCAAAGTACAAAGTGTCCATCGAGCAGGAGGAGGAGGAGGAGAAAATGTGAGGCTTGGATTTAGCATAACCTGTCACACCATAGGAATTATTTCCTGATGAAACCGAACACTGGACTTTCCAAGGATAAGGGACAAAGATGCTGGACCCAGGACAATTTAAGGTACCACTGGATTTTCCTTATGTGTAGTCAGGCAAATGGAACCATTAGGATGGACAAAGACAAGTAAAGCAGAATTATGAAGAACTCTCTTGTGGACATGTTTTAATGGGCCACAATGAAACAAATTAAGCTGAAAGGTGATGTTTTGTCTGATGGGAGGTAAGCTGTGGATAGGGAAGTGTACAAGTGACACACTACAAAAGACAAACTTGTGGGAGGGAGTTTAAACGAGACTTTATCAGATTTTGTTTGAAACTCAGGCTGCTGAAAGGATGAATACTGAACTGAAAAGCTGCTTTGGTGTCTTGCATAGAGAGAGCAGAAAACAGGCAAATGCCCAAATAAAATAAGCATGAATGCCTTAAAGTCTGCAAAAGGATATGACTGGGGCTAGGCACTCTGTGAAAACTCTTGAAAAGGCTAAAAGGCAAAAATGTAAACTGAAAGTGTAGTTCCAAGGCAAAGAATCTTAAGTAATGCCTGTGCTTTTTGTGAACTGGAATGTGCAGATAGGCATCTTTGAAGTCTACAGTGACTAGAAAGGCCTTGGGAAATATAAGAGGAAAAATGAGTTTGTAAAGTGAGCATCTTGAATTTTAGGACCAAAATAAAGGTGTCTAGCTTTGAAAAGTCCAAACTAGGTGTCCACATGCTTTCCTTTTTGAGAATCAGGAACATTCTTGAATAAAAACCTTTGCCTCTTTGGGATACTGGCACTGGTTCTATCATGTCCTGAGACAGAAGGTCTGACTGGATTTGATGAAACAGTTGGATTTATTTTTTGGAGGGGGAGGAATCCCACTGCTGTTTATAACCATTATGGTTCATTTTCATAGGTTCATAGGATGTTACTAGGCTGCTGACCCGAGGGTCTTTGCAAGCCTAGCCATTAAATCCCAATATAATACTAGATGAGACATATCGCCTATGCCCAAGGTTTTTTCTAGCAAGGATTATCCATGTCCAGTAGAGAAGCCAGAAATGTACAGTTTCCCATCCAGTGGCCCAGGTTGCACTTAAACAGGATCATGGAGGTGCTCTGCTTGATATGGATTGGAAGCCTATTCCAGAGGAGTGGAAACTTCTAAAAGATGTATCTATCTCTCCACAGCAGGTCCTGTTTATGTCACAGACCAGCCTGAGGTTCCTGGAACGGGTAACTCTAGTCCCATTTGACTTATGGATGTGCAGCATTTCCATTAGATCTGGGTCAGAAATAGCCCTGTAAACCAGACATAAGTCACCTCTAAGAAGTCTCTACGCTACTGAGTACATTCACAGTGACTACAGTCTGTCCGTATAAGACGTGCTAGAAACCCTGAATTTTCTTAATTAGAAATCTCTGAGGTCTCTCAAGTTGCTGCAGGTGTCTGGTATGGTAGGTACCAAAGGGAGTATTATATTCAATAATAGGCCTGATGAGGGATGAGTGCAGGGGAGTTACAACTTCTTTTGTTCTTGATAAGTTGCCTTTTCTAATTTGATGAGTGATGCAGAATGCCTTCCTAACCACAGTAGATACATGGTGGTCAAAGTTGAAGTCAGTCTACTTGTGTTCCCAGGTCTGTCACTACTGAATAGGTACTTAGGGTATTATTGTTTATTTTGTAATCAGCAGGAACATTGTTTTTACTGAAGGGAATGATGAGGCATTTTTTAGCATTCAAGTAAAAATAATAATAAAGAGTGCACCATATGAGGCCAAGCTGAATAAAAAATCCAAAGAATCTCCAAGTAAAATCGAATGTCCACACTTTATTAAAAAACAAAAAGCAGAGACTGCAGTAGTATAAGCGCTTTCGCGTTGCTCCTCAACGCTTCATCAGATATAAATGCAGTATAAAACCCCCCTCCCTTTATACAAAAAGCATGTAG
Source organism: Protopterus annectens (assembly GCF_019279795.1). NCBI lineage: Eukaryota > Metazoa > Chordata > Ceratodontiformes > Protopteridae > Protopterus > Protopterus annectens. The sequence goes on from NC_056746.1 coordinate 574,767,797, forward strand.
TGACATCACAGCATTCAATGAAACAATCAAATAATTAAAACAATAAAACGTAATGAAAAGTTAATAATATTAGTGCTTAAGGGACCTGGAAGTTAGGAAAGGCTTGATGGATAACTTCTCATTGAGCCCAAACCTATGGGCTTGTAATTTCATTATCCACTGGCTCTCCCTTTCCTCAATCCTATTTTTTGAATTGCCCAACCTCTTCCCTATATTGACCAATTCTAAAACTTGAAAACTGAAGCTATGTGTGCTGCCTAGCTCTACTATATGTTTCGCAAGTGCATTGGCAATATTACACTTGCTGATGGCATAAACATGCTCTCTAATACGCTCTCGTAATGACCTGGTGGTCATGCCCACATAAAACATCATGCAGGCTCTGCACGTTGCTACATATACTAAATTCAAAGATTTACAAGTAGCATAATGCTTGAATAAATATCTCTTATTAGTTATGGGATGAGTAAAAATGTCAGTAGTGGATACATGTTTGCATTGATTGCATGTGTGGCACGGAAAGGTGCCTGTTTTATGACTTAGTGGGGCATTGAAATGACAACGATCATAACATAACAACCTATTCAATGAGGGCATATTCCTATATGCCACTCTGGGTCTTGTGTCAACTAAAGAGCCAATCGTGTCATCAGCCATTAAAATGCTCCAATGCTTCCTGAGTACATTCAGAATATTGTTGTTTCTATTAGTAAAGGGAACGACAATCCTGTTGTAGTTGTCCTTAGTCCTCCTTTTAGCGGATTGAGAATAATTATGTGTTCTACTAATCAAAGGTGCTCCATCAGATAATCTTTGTGAGTCACCCAAAGAAATGGCTTCAGATACTTGTCTCTTATTGTAACCTCTGGATAAAAAGTTCTTGGTGAGTGTCTGTTTGTGTTTATCATAAACTGTTGTCTGAGATGTTAGTTTAGAGATCCTAACCATTTGATTGGTAATGATGTTGTTATATATATGTCGAGGATGCATACTCTCTCGATGTAACAGATTATTTTTCCAACATTCCTTCCTGTAGAGTTCAGTGTCAAAACCCTGATGGGTGTTAATTATTCTGACATCCAAAAAATCAATGGTGTCAAAAGAATAAGTGCATTCAAAACTGAGGAAATCTGTGGTGCTATTGAGGTATGCTACAAAACTCAAAAGCTGGTCAACAGTTCCCCTCCACAACAAAAACACATCATCTACAAATCTGTTATAAAATACAAGATGGTCAGCAAAAAGTGAATCTTTATTCAAAACAAAACAGTTCTCCCATTGTGCCAACACCAAATTAGCATAGGCGTTGGCACAAGGGGTACCCACTGCTACCCCTTTGGTTTGTAAAAAATAGTTGTCTCGGTAACAAAGGACATTATTTTCTAAAATAATCTCCAAGAGTGACATATATCTATAAATTACACGTTCAGACAGTTTATATTGCACCAGCATAGCCCTAACAAAATCCATGCCAGTGATATTCGGGATGGAAGTAAAAAGAGACTTTACGTCTAATGTAACCAATAAATCATTCCTACAAAAAGAACATGACTGACCATGATTGGCTAATTTCTCAAGAAAATCCGTGGTGTCCCTTAAAACATGTTTAACCTCAAAAAGTATGGGTTTCAACACCTTATCTAGATATATAGAAGATGGTTCAGTCAGCCAACCACGGCTGGACACTATAGGTCGCAGTGGTGGGTTTGTTGTGTTCTTATGAATTTTGGGTAAACCTCTGAAAGAGGGCACCAATGGTTTATCTACCATCAAATATGTATACAGATCATTATCAATGGTTTCTGTCAGCATTAAATCATATAAATTAGCGTGAACATCTTTAATCAAATTGTTAAGTTTAAGGTTGGATAAGGGTAAATAGGTCTCAACATCATTGAGCATGTTCTCCATTTCATTACAATAGTAAGAGCTATCCATAATGACAACAGCGCCACCTTTGTCAGCTTGCCTTACAACAATGGTTTCATTATTTTTTAATCTGTGTAGAGCATTCCTCTCATTGAATGTTAAATTAAAAAACTCACATTTGGTCTCACTATTATATAATTCAAATAGGTCCCTTTCTACTGCTTGCTCAAAGGCATCTAACAATGGGTGTTGTTGAGGAATAAAGGTGGAAGGCTTTTTGAATGTAAAACAGTTGCTGTTAGTTCCTGTCCCTTGCTGCCCATAAAGCATCTTAAGAGCTATGTTCCTAGTGAACATTTTAACATCTGCAATAATACCAGTAATGTCACTACAATCAGAAGGAATGAATCCCAGTCCCCTATTCAAAACTGACATTTCATCCTTGTCTAAAATATGTTTAGAAACATTAACAACTAAACAATCATCAGTGTCAGTGTCAATAAAAAGTCCAGTCAAATCTTGGTTTGATACCTTTTTGCTGTATGCACAGTTGTCTTCTACATTTTTCCTTTTCACAGCTCTGCCCTGTGGGGACCAAGTTCTCCTCTCAAAGGGTCTGAACGGCAGAGGAAAAGAAGGCGAGCCGTCACCCAAGGCAAAAAGCTCGTCTTCTGATTGAATGACAAAGGGATCAAGAGCAATTTGCTTCTTGCGCACGTCTTGACTCTTGGAGCAAGAAATGTTAATTGGAACCTCTGTAGGACTATCAGTGATACAATCAGCATGAATCTGTGCTTCCACGACTAAAGAATTAGGTTTGGAAGCCATCACGGAATCGCGTGCATCTCGTGCAGGAACATCTTTGCTGTCGGGATTGATTGAAATCCCAGGTTTTCTCATGGCCTAGAGATGCCAATTCCTCACGAAATGATTCTTCTAACAAAACAAGGAAGTTACCATCAGCTGATACAGTCAATCCACTTGTGATGACGTCATCCTTAGCTGCCAGTGTTACCGACAGCAAAGATGTTCCTGCACGAGATGCACGCAATTCCGTGATGGCTTCCAAACCTAATTCTTTAGTCGTGGAAGCACAGATTCATGCTGATTGTATCACTGATAGTCCTACAGAGGTTCCGATTAACATTTCTTGCTCCAAGAGTCAAGACGTGCGCAAGAAGCAAATTACTCTTGATCCCTTTGTCATTCAATCAGAAGACGAGCTTTTTGCCTTGGGTGACGGCTCGCCTTCTTTTCCTCTGCCGTTCAGACCCTTCGAGAGGAGAACTTGGTCCCCACAGGGCAGAGCTGTGAAAAGGAAAAATGTAGAAGACAACTGTGCATACAGCAAAAAGGTATCGAAACCGAAGATTTTACTGGACTTTTTATTGACACTGACACTGATGATTGTTTAGTTGTTAATGTTTCTAAACATATTTTAGACAAGGATGAAATGTCAGTTTTGAATAGGGGACTGGGATTCATTCCTTCTGATTGTAGTGACATTACTGGTATTATTGCAGATGTTAAAATGTTCACTAGGAACATAGCTCTTAAGATGCTTTATGGGCAGCAAGGGACAGGAACTAACAGCAACTGTTTTACATTCAAAAAGCCTTCCACCTTTATTCCTCAACAACACCCATTGTTAGATGCCTTTGAGCAAGCAGTAGAAAGGGACCTATTTGAATTATATAATAGTGAGACCAAATGTGAGTTTTTTAATTTAACATTCAATGAGAGGAATGCTTTACACAGATTAAAAAATAATGAAACCATTGTTGTAAGGCAAGCTGACAAAGGTGGCGCTGTTGTCATTATGGATAGCTCTTACTATTGTAATGAAATGGAGAACATGCTCAATGATGTTGAGACCTATTTACCCTTATCCAACCTTAAACTTAACAATTTGATTAAAGATGTTCACGCTAATTTATATGATTTAATGCTGACAGAAACCATTGATAATGATCTGTATACATATTTGATGGTAGATAAACCATTGGTGCCCTCTTTCAGAGGTTTACCCAAAATTCATAAGAACACAACAAACCCACCGCTGCGACCTATAGTGTCCAGCCGTGGTTGGCTGACTGAACCATCTTCTATATATCTAGATAAGGTGTTGAAACCCATACTTTTTGAGGTTAAACATGTTTTAAGGGACACCACGGATTTTCTTGAGAAATTAGCCAATCATGGTCAGTCATGTTCTTTTTGTAGGAATGATTTATTGGTTACATTAGACGTAAAGTCTCTTTTTACTTCCATCCCGAATATCACTGGCATGGATTTTGTTAGGGCTATGCTGGTGCAATATAAACTGTCTGAACGTGTAATTTATAGATATATGTCACTCTTGGAGATTATTTTAGAAAATAATGTCCTTTGTTACCGAGACAACTATTTTTTACAAACCAAAGGGGTAGCAATGGGTACCCCTTGTGCCAACGCCTATGCTAATTTGGTGTTGGCACAATGGGAGAACTGTTTTGTTTTGAATAAAGATTCACTTTTTGCTGACCATCTTGTATTTTATAACAGATTTGTAGATGATGTGTTTTTGTTGTGGAGGGGAACTGTTGACCAGCTTTTGAGTTTTGTAGCATACCTCAGTAGCACCACAGATTTCCTCAGTTTTGAATGCACTTATTCTTTTGACACCATTGATTTTTTGGATGTCAGAATAATTAACACCCATCAGGGTTTTGACACTGAACTCTACAAGAAGGAATGTTGGAAAAATAATCTGTTACATCGAGAGAGTATGCATCCTCGACATATATATAACAACATCATTACCAATCAAATGGTTAGGATCTCTAAACTAACATCTCAGACAACAGTTTATGATAAACACAAACAGACACTCACCAAGAACTTTTTATCCAGAGGTTACAATAAGAGACAAGTATCTGAAGCCATTTCTTTGGGTGACTCACAAAGATTATCTGATGGAGCACCTTTGATTAGTAGAACACATAATTATTCTCAATCCGCTAAAAGGAGGACTAAGGACAACTACAACAGGATTGTCATTCCCTTTACTAATAGAAATAACAATATTCTGAATGTACTCAGGAAGCATTGGAGCATTTTAATGGCTGATGACACGATTGGCTCTTTAGTTGACACAAGACCCAGAGTGGCATATAGGAATATGCCCTCATTGAATAGGTTGTTATGTTATGATCGTTGTCATTTCAATGCCCCACTAAGTCATAAAACAGGCACCTTTCCGTGCCACACATGCAATCAATGCAAACATGTATCCACTACTGACATTTTTACTCATCCCATAACTAATAAGAGATATTTATTCAAGCATTATGCTACTTGTAAATCTTTGAATTTAGTATATGTAGCAACGTGCAGAGCCTGCATGATGTTTTATGTGGGCATGACCACCAGGTCATTACGAGAGCGTATTAGAGAGCATGTTTATGCCATCAGCAAGTGTAATATTGCCAATGCACTTGCGAAACATATAGTAGAGCTAGGCAGCACACATAGCTTCAGTTTTCAAGTTTTAGAATTGGTCAACATAGGGAAAAGGTTGGGCAATTCAAAAAATAGGATTGAGGAAAGGGAGAGCCAGTGGATAATGAAATTACAAGCCCATAGGTTTGGGCTCAATGAGAAGTTATCCATCAAGCCTTTCCTAACTTTCAGGTCCCTTAAGCACTAATATTATTAACTTTTCATTACGTTTTATTGTTTTAATTATTTGATTGTTTCATTGAATGCTGTGATGTCACTACATGCTTTTTGTATAAAGGGAGGGGGGTTTTATACTGCATTTATATCTGATGAAGCGTTGAGGAGCAACGCGAAAGCGCTTATACTACTGCAGTCTCTGCTTTTTGTTTTTTAATAAAGTGTGGACATTCGATTTTACTTGGAGATTCTTTGGATTTTTTATTCAGCTTGGCCTCATATGGTGCACTCTTTATTATTATTTTTACTTGGTTCACTTGGATTTAATAAGAGTGCTTTATCTTGCGGTTTTGTTTTATTTTTTAGCATTCAGTTTAAGACCATGGCTTTGGCACCAATCACTGGTCTGTGTAAGCCCCCTTTTGAAGTACGCTGACATCACTAGGGGATTCATTGATAGCACCTAGTTTGCAGTCATCCACAAACTTGGTTAGCCACAGCCTCTCCATTTTTGCCTGGACTTCTGAGAAGTATATGCCAAACAAGAGGGGCCCCAGCATTGACCCTTGTGGGACCCCACTGGTAACATGTCTGCTGGTAGAGGTAAAGTCTCTCACTTTGACTGAGTGTATCAATCTGTGAGCCAGTTTGCAACCCACCTGTCAACACAGGGGTTGATATTCAACTGGGTTAGTTTGTCAATGATGCCTGAATGTGGGTTAGTATCAAAGGCCTTGGCCAAGTCAAAACAGATGATGGCAAAGCCGTGCACACAGCCTACGGCTCTGGTCACATTCTCGAAGAAGCCCACTAGGTTTAGCAGCATGACCTGCCCTTGACAAAACCGAACTGGGAGAGATCCAGGGTTTAAAGGTCACCTATATCCTTATTTATGAATACCATGATGATTCATTCTGTTGCCTTACAGATGATGCTGGTTACATTTATGGGTCTATAGTTACCCAGGTCTGTTGCAGAGCCGCCCTTGTGAAGAGAAGTAACAGTCGCTGTTTTCCATTCAATAGGGACAAAGTCAGTACTCAGTCTGTCATTGAATAGAGTTTCTAATGGAGTAGCTAGCTCATGTTTTAGAACATTAAAGAATGCAGCCTAGAATTCCATCTGGTCCTGTGGAGGGTGTGTTCTTAGCCCTGGAGAGAGAGCACTGATTACTTTCTCTTTGTACATGCAGGGAAGAGGAAGAGCTAATGAAGATTTTGTATATGGTATGGTAGGGTGCAAACTTTTCACCAAACCTATCTGCTAGCAGGTTTGCAATTTCTTCAGAGTCAGTGTGTGTGTGATGGCATCCATAATTATTTCATCACACATCCGAGTCCTACCTTTTAGGTTGCAGACATAGATGAAAAAAAGTCTTATGATTATCCTTGGCTATGGTTGCAAAATTTTTCTCAAAGTTGCTCTTTGAAGATTTTATAGAATTCAGGCATCTGAAGTTATCGGTGTCCAGAAATGAAGGCAGCCGGTGAGTTTGCCAACAAGTTGGTAAAAATAGCAGGGGTGATGGCGGAGGTGGATAGTGTGTCATAGATAGTTACTGACATTTCTTTTAAAAGGAGGATTCTTGGGATCTGTCACCTTTCATTTTGGAATCACCCTGCCATTTCTTCTTGTACTGTTGTTTGGAAGGCATTTGCTGAGAGGATTTAAAAGGATTTTGAAAAAAAGATACTTTGGGATAGGGGACAAAAAGACTTGACTCCTTGCATCAACTTCCCTGTTTTTTCCAGTTTCGTTAATACTTCAGCTGAATAATTACCAAAAAATGGTCCTTATCAAGTGGTGTATTCCATATTTGAGCCTTAACATCATCAGGGAAATTCTGTAATCTACGTCACGCATTCATGTAAATACTGTACCTGTAGCAGCAGCCCTAGCAACAGCATCCAATACACTGTAAACACATTTCCAGTGCCTAATGACCCATGAGGCAGAGTTTTGTATTTCCAACAGAGAAATTTTGTATCAGAATTTGGTAAGAAAGATAAAGTTTGAAGAATTTTACTAAAAAATTAATACTATACACTTGAACATGTGAGTCTGGCAATTCACTGCTGTAAATGCCAAAGTAAGAGATGTAGTAACCTTTTTTCTAAATCTATCAAATGAATGCCACCTGGCTTTGTAATCTGGGACAGGGTTAGAAGTATAAAAAACGTAAGAAGATCTACACCCATCAATAGAAATTATATCAGGGTCTACCATTGAAATTTTATAAAAGACTTTGTGTGTGCCAGGTACCCTGTTAAAAGCTGTCAGGTTTCTTGGGGACAGGGAATTGGGAATCTGGGGAAACAGAGGCAGAAACAAAGGCACCCTCTACTGCTCTTAAGACAGGAGAAAGAGCAATTGATTTTGGGGAGTCCATACACAATAAATCACAACATTTCTTCTAAGATTCTGACACCTCCATACCCACTCATTTCAAAATTTCTTTCATTTTAGAAACTGTATCCCTAAAGGATATTTCTTCACTGGAGGAATCTGAAAACAGGGTTTCTTAGGTTTCAGATTCCCAAGGAGTAGGGAAAGATAACTGAGACATAGAACAGACTCTCAACATCTGATTCAGTAAGACTGTCCTCTGAAGAAAAGAGTGATCTCTTTTCTATTTAGTGTGGTAGAAACTGTAAGAGAAGGCTAGAGAGACTGGATTGTCCTAAACAGGACATGGACAAAATTATACCACTCTGCTTGAAAAGCTTTCTGCAAAGGAATGAAAGGAAGAGACATATGTTTTGAACTGAGTCCTCTTTCTTTAGGGATCTCAAGCCTTAATGTTTTAGGGGGCAGAATTCAAAAGCATGATCTACATCAGGGACCTAGTAACATCTTCCCTCACCTTTCCAGAATTACTGAATTATTCTAGGTTCTTCTTTCTCAACAACTTGATGTATGGTTCAACAAGACGTGCTTAAATGCTGAGCCTTAGCAGACTCCATAAGAGGTCATGCTAGAGGGACCAGGAGAACTGGACTGATGGTCCTGAGGGCTGCGAAAGTGCCTCAGTAGAGACATCAGACCTAGATTGCAGAAAAAGATGTGACGTCCCAAGTTTCTTTGGAAACCTCTTTCAAAACTTCCTTCTTTCTCTTCTAAGGGGAGAGGTCTGCCAAATGGAAGTCACTGAGATAATCTCTCAAGCCAATTCCCTACTAAACTTATTTTCAAGAAACATTTTAACATAATTTAGCCTACTTCTCATGGTTTGGGGAGTACATGAAGAGCAAATCTAACAGGAGTCTGTATTGTGTTGATCCCCTAAACAAATTCATAGGAGGAATGCACATCCTTGTAGGGAATCTGTCTACCACACAAACATTTACCCTTCTTAACAAACACAGGCAGTTTTACATAAACTTTTCCAAAACAATAATTATCTGTCCAAAACTGTATATGAAGCTGACCATCGAAACTCGCACTGCTAAGCTTACAATAAGTTTGCATAAGTGTGCATGCACACATACGGCAAGAAAGTTCTTATTTTTGGTGCGCACTTAAGTCTTTCTTATACCAGCATGTACTGTCATTAGAAGGATGGGCTGTATTGTAAGTGTGGAAGGAGCCCAAAGCTTTACACACTGACTGGGAAGTTTGATCCTTGGCAAAATGCATCCCATATAGTTATGGCTATGGCAACAGTAATTTAATGAAGCACGTTATCACATTTTCTTACCTATTTTATATTTAGTTTTTTTTTTTTTTTTTTTTTTTTGCTCTAACAGCCCTCATTTAAGTGCCCATCTTCACTTTCATACTTCTCAATGCATTCTTATTCTGCCACCTCTGGGTTCTGCATATGCTAAGATATAAGGGCTAAAACCTACTATGGGAATGTAGGCTTAAGATCTTCAAAGATCAATGATCTAGCAAGTATCTATTAACCTATGAATAAAAAATGCAGATTTATATCAACCAGAAATAAAAAATACAGCCCCCTTGGCTTTGCTCAGCCAGTACTACCCCCCACTGTATACTGTACTTTACAGCAAGGTTAAAAGGTTGTGTAGGTTACTCTTCTATTCAGATTCAGCCCCAATACAATCTTTCTTGCAACAGGCTGCCAAATAAAAAAATCATAGCTGTAGGCCTTGCCAGGCCCTCGGCTCCACCCAATAAAATCTTCACCCGAGTATGTCTAGGCTATATCCACAATAAACTCCAGCAGTCCTGAATCTTTGGCCAGAATCCTTGTTTTGATGCATGATGAGCCTCTGACTAAGGAACCACTTCCTATTCCTCCATCTATCTATCTATCTATCTATCTATCTATCTATCTATCTATCTATCTCTGTAGCTGTCTATCCATTTGTTCTAAAACATAAAGAAACATTGCACAAAACTTATTTGTGCCATAAGGGCATAATTAATAAATCAATGGCACTGCGGAACCAGCTTCCATTACAAAAATCATTAAGGCCAACATAACAATAAACAATGAGTGTTAATTGCTTTTCTACTTTGGGCCAGCACAACTTTCAGCATCTGTTCTGCATACATCCCCATACACATAAACACACACACTTGTATATATCTATTTATTTCTAGACATCTATGTATGCATGTATATATACACACAAACATACACACACATACACATATAGTGGATATAAAAAGTGTACACACCCCTGTTAAAATGCCAGGTTTTTGTGATATAAAAAAATGAGACTATAATAAATCATTTAAAAATTTTTTCCCACCTTTAATGTGACCTATAAACTGTACAATTCAATTGAAAAACAAATAAATCTGTTAGGGGAAAAAAATATAAAAAAGAAAAAATGTACGATAAGCTGGTTGCATAAGTGTGCACGCCCTTAAACTAATACATTTAATTACAGCATTCAGTCTTCTTGAGTAGCAGTCTATCAGCATGGCACACCTTGACTTGGCAATATCTGCCCACTATTCCTAGCAAAATCTCTACAAATCTGTCAGATTGCGAGGGCATCTCTTGTGCACAGCCCTCTTCAGGTCATCCCATAGATTTTCTATTGGATTTTGGTCTGTGTTCTGGCTGGGCCATTCCAAAACTTTAATTTTCTTCTGGTGAAGCCATTCATTTGTTGATTTGGATGTATGCTTGGGGTCACTGTTGTGTTGAAAGGTGACATTCCTCTTCATCTTCAGCATTCTAGAAGATACCTGAAGGTTTTTGGCCCAAAGTGACTGGTATTTGGAACTGCTCATAATTCCCTCCACCTTGACTAAAGTCCCAGTTCCAGATGAAGAAAAGCAACCCCAAAGCATGATACTGCCACCACCATGTTTCACCGTGGGGATGGTGTTCTTTTAGTGATGCAAAGTGTTGTGTTTGTGCCAAACGTACCTTTTGGAATTGTGTCCAAAAAGTTCAACCTTGGTCTCATCAGACCATAACACATTTTCCCACATGCTTTTTAGGAGACTTGATGTACTGTTTTGCAAATTTTAGCTGGGCCTGGATGTTTTTCAGTGTAAGAAAAGGCCGCCGTCGTGCAACCCTACCCCATAGTCCAGACATATGGAGAATACGGGAGATTATTGTCACATGTAGTACACAACCAGTACTTGCCAGAAATTCCTGCAGCTCCTTCAGTGTTGCTGTAGGTCTCTTGGTAGCCTCTCTGACCAGTTTTCGTCTTGTCTTTTCATCAATTTTGGAGGGAGGTCCAGTTCTTTGCAACGTCACTGTTGTCCCACATTTTCTCCACTTTTTGATGACTGTCTTCACTGTGTTCCATGGTATATCCAATGCAGTGGAAATTTTTTTGTACCCTTCTCCCGATTGATATCTTTCAACAATGGCATCCCATTGATGCTTTGTAAGCTCTCTGCGAACCACGGCTTTTGCTGTAACATTCAACTGAGTAAATGTCAGGAAAATCCTACTAGGACAGCTGAACTTTATTTGTGTTTAATCAGCATCTCTTTAATTGAAGGCAGGTGTGTACCCAAGAAGACTGAATGCTGTAATTAAATCAAAAGGTGCTTCAACAAAGTATTAGTTTAGGGGTGCAACCAGCTTATTGTACATTTTTTATTTTTTATATTTTCCCCCCTAACAGATTTGTTTTTTTTTTCAATTGAATTGTACAGGTTATAGGTCACATTACAGGTGGGAAAAGTTTTGAAATGATTTATTGTGGACTCATTTTTTTATATCATTAAAACCTGGCATTTTAACAGGGGTGTGTACACTTTTTATATCCACTGTATGTATGGGACTCATTCATTTGGTTGAATGTTCGAAATGTCAAACTTGTTGGGAACAACAGATAATAGTGAAAGCTCAAAAAGTCGAACAATACCAGCCTCTGGTTATGGGAGGACATGGTACAGTGGGTAATGGGAATTTGCCCTTTCATCGCTGTAACGTGATCTTGGAATTGGTAAATATAAGTAGCAGGAGACGTGGGAGGTGTAGAGGGGATTGACCCCCTCGCATAGAAAATAATTTAAATTTTTTGATTTTCAATGCTTTATAGTTTGATCACAAGGGATTGATAATATGAGTCTCTCACATGTATGCATTCAGTTTTTTCTTATGTATGCGTGTGTATGTACACACACACACACATATGTATATACATACATACTGTAGAATTTTGTACTTCTAGTAATATGGACGCTTTTTATAATCAGATTTTCAGTTTTTAAATGCAGGTTTATTTACAAGAAGGTTTATTTAAAAGGATAACATAAAATGGGGAGTAACACAAAAAAGAAGAGTTGCACATGCACTGCTAAGATTTTCACAAAGTTCAGTTCAACAATTTTAATATTCAAGAGTACACAATATTTTTCTCCAAGCTGGTTAGTAAAAAAGAAGTTATGGACTCACCATAACGTTTCATGTTGGTAGTCCATCTCAACCTTCATTTTTACATATGGGTTCGGAGCCGATCTTCTGGTTGGCTCATGGCTAAGCAGGTATCCCATGGTGCACCAATGCAATCCCCAGATCTTGTTTGCTGCTCGCTAGAAACAGAAAAACCCCTAACCAACAAACCAATACTAAAGGGTCACCAACCAAGAGAATTAAATTATTACCTCCAGATCTTCCAGAATGGGGGCAGGAGTGCGGGTTGGTAAAAATGAAGGGTGAGATGGACTACCAACCTGGAACGTTATGGTGAGTACATAACTTCTTTATGTTAGGTAGTCCAATCTCACCTTCATTTTTACATATGGGACAGCGTCCCTAGCGCCTTATTCTTGGGTGGCTCATTGGAAAATACTCCTGAGCATCATGGAGCCAAAGGATGCTCTACCCCTGGATGCCAAATCCAACTTATAATGAGTAATAAAGGTGTGAGGGGTAGCCCACGTAGCTGCTGCACAGATATGATCAAGTGGTACCATGGCTTGAAAGGCTGCAGAGGTAGACAAAGACCTGGTAGAGTGAGCCTTGATCCTCTGGGGTAAAGGTCTGCCTCCAAACTGTAGATGAAGGCTATGCAACTAGAAATCCAATTAGAAAATGTCACCTTAGAAACTGGTAAACCCAATCTGGAGTCGGCAAAATAAATGAATAACTGGTCTGACTTCCGAAATTCTTTGGTCCGTTGCAAATAAAAACGTAGCTGTCTATGAACGTCCAGCTGGTGGAAACGATATTTAGCTGCATTACAGTGATTGGGAAAGAAAACTGGAAACTCAATGGACTGATTTAAGGTGGCAGTAGAACAAACTTTGGGAACAAATGAAGGATTGGTACGTAAGGATACCCTGTCTTTATGAAAGATTAAATAAGGTGGCTTAATAGACAGGGCTTGTAGCTCAGATACACGTCTGGCTGATGTAATCGCTACTAAAAACACAGTCTTCCAAGACAAATATTTTAAAGATGAGTGAGAAGGTTCAAAGGGAGGGGATGTCAATTTGGACAACACAAAATTTAAGTCCCAAGAAGCCACAGTTCTTGTAATGGTGGTCTTAGTAAAGTGGCTCCTCTCAAGAAAGTCTTGCATAGCTTATGAGACATAAGGTTGGCATGTGGAGACCCTAAATAAAAATGAGAGATTGCCGCCAATTGTACTTTGATGGTGAAAAAGCTCCCAAAGGAATTCCAGAATCACGGGAATGGGAGGGGGTGTAAGGATCCACGTTCATTTTCTGTACCCAAATAGAAAAGCTTTTCCATTTACTGTCATACAGCCTTCTGGTTGAGGGTTTATGCGAGGATAAGAGAATATGTGACACTGATGAAGAAACATCATGAAGCCTGACTAGAGATGGAACTGGGGCAGCCATGCTGTCAATTTGAGGGTGTGGACAGCGGGATGTAGCATACCCGACGTGGGTCAATAGATCTGGAACTGGGTCCAGAATCCAAGGATTGTCCAGGAGAAGAGGCTCAAGGAAGTGGAACCAGACCTGATGAGGCCAGTAAGGAGCAATGAGGATCAACTTGCTTCCCAGCTGATTGACTTTCTGAATCACTTTGGGGATAAGAGGGAATGCAGGAAAGGCATATAGAAGTCCTGTGGGCCAATCGTGGACCAGAACATCTCTGGGTGTTTCCCCCGGAGGGGAAATTAGGGAAAAATAGCTGCTGCACTTGGCACTGACTGGGCTGGCAAAAAGGTCGCAGCAAGGTTGTCCCCATCTCCAGAAAATCTGTTCCACTATTTCCTGTTTCAGAGACCATTCATGAGGCAGTAAGATTGCCCGGCTTAGCTTGTCGGATATCACGTTGGTTGTCCCCGGAATGTGCATTGCCACCAGAAAGCACTGGGAAGAAATCGCCCATTCCCAAACTTGCATGGCCTCTCGACAGAGTGGGTAATATCTGGTACTGCCCTGTTTGTTGATGTACCACACAAATGACATGCTGTCCAATTGTATCGCAATCGTCCCTGGAGGAAGAAAGTCCTGAAGTGCTTGCAATGCCAGAAGCACCGCCCTCATCTCCAGAACACTGATATGCAGATGAGCCTCGTGTTCTTGCCATGTGCCGTGGACAGTCCTGCCAAGATAATGTCACCCACCTGACCTGGGAGGCATCCATGGTCACAGTGGCAACGGGTTGAGCAGGCACAAAGGGAGCTCCCGTGAACAAGTTTGTTGGGGGCTATCCACCAATGAAGGTTCTTTTTGCATGATTCCATCAGCAGGATAGGGTGACTCAGTGGTAGATATTGGAATGACCATTAGGAAAACAGGAGCCATTGTAGAATTCTTATGTGCAACTTGGCTAAAGGTATTAACAGAATGGTTGAGGCCATCGTACCGAAACAGAAGAAGATGCTGAACTTGTGAGATGAGGTTTTATGCTCTTTCGGCGGGGAGACGAACTGTCATATCCACTGTGTCTACCTCTGCGCCTATAAAAAATCACAGATTGCGAGGGCAGTAATGCAGAGTTTTCCCAGTTTATGGAGATCCCTAGTTGAGCACAAAGTTGAATGGTGACGTCCCTGTTTTGGATAAGTAGATGCCTGGTGGGGGTGGTCAGGATCCCATCGTCCAAATACGGAAACACCTGGAATCCCTGACGTCTCAAGTGAGCTGTCACTACTGCCATGCATTTGCTGAACACCCTGGGGCTGTGGTGAGACCAAAGGGCACAGCACGAAACTGATAATGACTGGCTCCCAGCTGGAAGCGCAGATATCTCCTTGGCACCTTGTCTATTTTTATATGGTAGTAGGTATCTTGGAGATCCAGAGAGCACATCCAATAGTCTTTCCCTCACAACGGGAGTATCGACTGCAGTGTGACCATCTGAAACTTGTCCTTCTACATGGATTTGTTTAATCTGCTGAGGTCCAAAATTGGCCTCCAGTCTCTGGTTCATTTTGGGACTAAAAAAAACCTTGACTAAGTTCCGGATCCTGTCTGGTCTGCTGGGACGGGCTGGATGACTCTTTTTAAGAGCAACCTGTTGATCTCCACAGTTACCTGATCCCTGTGATTGGGTGGAACATCTGGGATCTTTTTGGGAACAAACGGTGGAAGGGAAAAGGGTATGATATAGCCTCTGGTAACAACTCTTTGTACCCACTTGTCTTGGGTGATATTTAGCCAGGCTTCTGACTACAAAGAGATGCGACCCCTGACTGGCCCCAGAGAAATGCACATCAGGAGCGCTGATAAGGCCGCCCTTGAAAGGAATCATGGTCTTGCTGGTACTGTGGACCACCCCTGCCTCTAGGGCAACATCTACCATTTCCTCCTCCTCTGCCTCTGAAGGAGGATTCACTCTGTGTGTCCGGAAAGACCCTCTGAGACTTTTTGAACCACATTTACCTCCTCTTTGACCTTTGGGGTATGGTCGAGAGGGAACAGTAAAATGGACTCCCATGGCAGAGAGAGTCTTTCCTTCCTGCTCACACCGAGTGAGTGTTTCTTTCACCTTGGGACCAAACAAGGAGCAACCATCATACGAGGCGTTGGTGAAGGTGGACTTGAATGGCTCCACAAAATTACACAAGCGCATCCAGGAGTGGCACCTAAGGGCAACTCCTGAACCCGCTGCTCTGCTCAGTCCATCAGCCGCAAGGGAGATAAGCCACATGGAGGAGTTAACTACAGAATTTAGGGTGGGCAACTGAGGGACTCCCTTAGGACAAGCACCCTGTATGGAATCTCCTAACTCATTGAGGAGATCCCTCTGCAACCTCGTGAAGTGGGTAAGATAGTTCAGAGATCAGAGTGTAAATAGTTCAGAGATCAGAGTGTAAATGCCGCTGAACTAAATACATGCTTCCCAAATCTGCCCATCTGTAGAGACTCCTTGTTTGGCAGATGAACAGAAGAAGAAATTTCCGCCAACTCATTCTTTGTGGCCACTGCCACCACCATGGCATCTACGGTAATGCCCTTAGACAAGAACTCTTTTCCAGGTGGGGCAGACAGGAACTTATTTGGTCTCCTGGGAACTGGCTCCATGGTATTAGGGGTATCCCACACCTTCCGACTAACCAGATCCATTAGTTTGTCGAAAGGTGGAGACACCCAAGAGGCAGAGGGTTGAGATCTGAAAGCCTTCAGGTACACCGACCCCTCATCAGAAGGGTTGACAGTGGGCCAGTCGCACCTCTGTTTAAGGATCTCCAGGATGACCACAAAGGAGACATCATCAGAGGATGACTTGGGGGACCCTTCCGACTCCTCGAGGTCAGTGTCCGATGTCAGAGACTCATCCTGAGAGTCAATATGCTTCCTCTTGCATACCCTCTTCTGAGGGGGCTCCACAAAGGGACCTTCTGGGGAGGCCTCGGAAGAGTGGGGACCACCAGCTGGTGGCTCCTGAGGCTGCGGGTCTCTGCTATCTCCGGAGAGAGTAGGTACTGAGACTGAAGTGGGAGCCCTGGGGGGAAGAGTGTTTGTACCACTGGCAGGGGTTGTAGATTGAGATAGCACACTCCTCATCACCTCAAAAGCCGACCTCTCCGGCTCCGAAGACCTCCCCCGCTCTGAAGAGACAAAAGTTGGCACCGGAGCCAGAGCCATTGGCTCCGAGATAGATGCAAAGTCCGAGCTCACCCTGGCGAAAGCACCGAGAGGACGGTTCGGAACCAAAGAAGATCAATTCAAACCCTCCCATTGGCGCTGACAGAAGAGCTTCGGTCCCTGGGCAAGACGGACGGAGCCGAGCGTGTGGGAGCCGAACTCGGCTCCAATGCAGCAGCAAGGGGAGCCGGAACCAAGGGTTCCTCCATTGATAACAAGTACTCTGGCTCCGAAAGGCCAACATGGCTCGGAGTTGGAATCACAGACAAGGGCAAAACTGGCTTGAGTGGCTCCGGAGCCGACTGGGTCGGAGCCAACAAAAATTTAGGCAGAGCAGACGACTTCAGGAGTCTCAGTACTACCCTCTCCACATCTTCTTCCGAAAGGCTCCTGGAAGATCTGGAAGATAAAGTAGGGTATCTCGACCTAGCAGGCACTGAAGACTTGATTAGCAAGGAGACCAGTAGGGATACTACAGACCGGCTCCGAGCAGTAGAGTCAACTGCTATTTCCAAAGGTTCAGAAGTCAGCACCGAAGCACCTGTGACCGACTCTGATACCATGGTGCTCTCCTTCTGCTCCGAAGACTGTGGAGTCGAGGAGGCAGATTTTGGTAATTTGGAAGGTGGCTCCGAGACACCAGGCGGTGCTGGAGAAGGTCTTTTTGAAGCTTTAGATTTGGAGTCAGATCTGGATTTTGTAGACTTGGAAGAAGAAGCCAACGAACTAGATAAGGCTTCCTGAAAGGTTGGTTTCAAAAGACCCCTGAGTATCAGCTTGTTCTTTCTCTCCTGCAACACTCTAGGAGAGAAAGCATGACAGAACAAGCATGATTCCTGCAAATGGATGGCTCCCAAGCAGTAGACACAGCTACTGTGGCCATCCGTTAATGACATTTTCTGGGAGCATTTCATGCATTTTTTGAACCCAGAGGGTTTATGCTCCTTGCTATCCTTAGACATTGCAGACACACACACAAAACCAGAGGAGAAATAGGGAAAGAGAGAATAACTGAGGACTAGGTCCTCTAACTAAAACGGGCCTAGCCCTGCAGAAAAATTACACGAGGACTAGATCCTCTAAGTTAAACGGGCCTAGCCCGGTGTAACAGAAAACTAGGTCTTCCAACTAAAACAGACCAAGTTATTTTAACACATACACACAGAGATTCAGTCACACAGGAAAACTTTTAGATGTGAAAAATACAAATAGTAGAGTTACATGAGGACTAGGTCCTCTAAGTTAAACGGGCCTAGCCCGGTGTAATAGAAAACTAGGTCTTCTAACTCAAAGGGAAAAAAATTTGCAACAGCAATCCTAAAATACGACTTTAGCGGATCCCCGCCAAAGACAAGTTAACAATCAACAAGTTATCAGTACAAATAAATAATCAGGAGCCCCTGTTGATTAAGAGTGGCGAAAAACTGCCAAAACCAACAATCGAGGCAAAAAAAGTGCAACGGCACCTAACTAACTGGTGCACAGGATACTAACTACTACGGTCAAACAAGTCCATAGGACAATTTAGGTAAAGACATATATATACCACTAAATAACAGTAAATATGCAAAAACCACTTATGAATGAAAGAATTGAATAGGACTTAGCCAGAGCCAAGAAAAGCACATCTGAACTCGTCGACGTGGCAAACGAGATCTGGGAATTGCACTGGTGCACCATGGGATACCTCCTTAGCCACGAGCCAACCAGAAGTCTTTGAGCTTGAAAATCGGCCGAGTCAGAGCCGAGGATCGGCTCCAAACCCATATGTAAAAATGAAGGTGAGACTGGACTACCTAACATCAAAAGATTACTTACAAAATACAAGTCTTTCCTTCAAGACTCTTTGCCATCATACAGATAGAGATAAAGCCACTTTGTTTCCTTTTTCAGCACAACAGATCCTTTTCTTTTTCCAGTTTTCATGACTATCCTTCAGGCTACCTTCTTTCTTCAGACTTAGCTCCCTGAAGACTCATCTTTACCTTCTCTCTACCCAGAAATCATGACTCCTCCTTATGTACAGGTCTTGATAAACTGCCAAGAAATAACTACTCCCTATCTATTGTCAGGCAGTGACTCTCTTTGATGTGCCTGCCTGTTCCTTATTTTTCAGGAAGTCTGTACTTCCCTTCCGTGACAAACACTTTGGTGAATTCAAAGCAAACACCAGATGTAATACACTACCAGCAGTGTTCCCCAGTCTAGATACTATACCATGATATCTTGGGTCTATATCAAGAAATCGACATTTGAAAATGTCGACTCACATTTCTTCGACACGAAAATGTCGAACTCCAACATACTCGGAAAGAAATCGGTTGGCCAAAAAACAATGCCACACAAAAACAAACATATTTTAGGTGGGGGGCTGTGCCCCCCACATCCCCCTAACTAAATATTCTAACTCCGAGACTGCTCTACAGTCGAGAAAAGGGCAGGTGTAATAAAATAGCCAACCGATTTATTTCCCTCAGAAAGAAATCAGCGATTTAGCCATTCGGGAAAGTTGGAGTTCGACATTTCCGTGTTGAACAAATGTGAGTCGACAATTTTCAGATGTCGATTTCGTGAATATCTCTCCATGTATGTTAATCTCAGTTATGCCCAATTGTCACAAATCTTCTAGCCTGCTCTCATGCAATCCATCCATCTCTTGGCTGGGTGCCCTCATCTCCTATTGCTTTCCTCCGATTTCTCCAAAATCTGATTTACCAAACTGCTTTATGCTTACACAAGCACACACACATACACAAGTGTATCTTATTTACTTAGGGTAAACACGTGGGGCCACAACATGACAAAATGATCTAGCTCATATATATGGAGTCAAATTTCAACTCTTCATGGAAAAGTATAGTACAACAGCAAAACCTTGCCCAGACAATCTGACTTACAATATCAACAAAGATACAACGTAGTTATCAATTGTGTCGCATCTTAAAAGCAGATATCCATAATGCACTGAAAAATCATAGTGTACTTATTTATTAATAACATTATAATGACATGACATTATTTCAGAGTTGAAGAAAGCTTCCATTTTTTTTTCCAAAACAAAAGTTAAGCTTCCCTTCCTGACAGTTCCAAAAATAGGTATTATAGATCATTCTAGTGTGAGCTTCTAAGTGGTACACCTCATCATAAAAGGGTTCTCATCCAGGAAAAAAGAGGTAATTGTTCCCCTTTACTCGACACTCATTAGACCCATTATAGTGTACAATGCACCCCTTTTGGAATGTACCTCACAAGACATCTGCTGCAGCTGGAAAGGCCACAGAAGTACCTCACAAAGGATTACTGGCCTCAAACAGATGCCCTACACTGACCATCTCAAAAAAACTCCAGCTTTACTCCGTAGCATATCGCCTACTCCAAGCTGATCTCTGCCTAACATATAAAGTGATGTCAAACCCAGAGCTGTTGGACATGCTACACCTAAAGAAATCCCAATCCCTCTGAGCTACATGCTCTAGGGACCTAAACCTTGTCACCACAATAAACAGGACATGCTGGAGGGATAGATTCCTGTCCCAGAGACTTCCCATACTCTGGAACAGGCTACCCATCTATGTCAAGCAAAGTTCTTAATTAGCACTTTTCAAGAAAAATTTTGATGAGTGGATGGGAAATAGGAAATACACCCCAGGGATCACTTCTGTGTCTCTGCTCGACAGTGGCACAGGAAAATAACTTTCTTGGGTGGCGTAAGCCAGGGAACCTTGTTGCCTAGGCTTACGTAGGCCCTCCGGCCAATAGTCTAGTACCTACCTATGAACCATAAAGCCCTAGCAAAACACTGCAGATGCAGAAAAAAAAACATATATAACTGAATGTTCAGTTGTGGAACATTCCTACAGCTGGAGCTAAGCTCTATTAAATTGCTATGCAAGTAATTTATTCCTGAAACCATAGAAAGTGTTATACATTGCAAAAGTAATCAAAACATTTTTTATGGATTCTATACAACTTTGCTGACAATGACCACAACACACACCTAATACATTAAAGTGAAATGACATACCCATGTCCACTGTGGAGAAAGTGGCTTTGTGTTTGTCTTTGTTTGTTCCTGCAGGCCTGAAGCATCACTCCACATGTATCTATCTGTTGGCAAACCTCTGTAATGCAACAATAAAAAAAATCATTTTAATGATTAATTTGTGCCAGTAACAGAACCTTAGTGTCACTGCATTCATTTATCTTGCTGCTAATTCTCTCTAGTAAATTTATTCTAGATACATGGCTGAACTTTCTTCCACCCTAGCAGACATGCAATGACTTTAGTTTTCACAGAGTATTTCTGCACATCTGTCATTACTCTGACTTGTGTTTTCAGCAAGTCGCTGTTATTACCTTCTAAGTGGATAGCTACTCAATTATAGAAGGATGGAAGACAGGGATAGTGGTCAACTGCTGCATTACAGCTCTTGGTTCTTCAGTTTGTTTCTCATCCCAGTCTTCATGGCCTATCTGTACCCCACTGAGTTTTCACAGGGTGATCCAGTTTCTTCACACATCCCAACAATGTGATGTATGCTAATTTGTGTCCCTCCAAACTACCTATAGGTGTGTGTACTGTGGGACACGTGTGTATGTGTGCGTGTGATTGCACATGTGCATCCTGAAATAAGCTGGTATCTTGCTCAGGATTACTTTCTCCACCTTGAACCCAGTGAGTATTGGGCCAGGTCCCATCTCTCCATCAAACTGAAATGGATTAAGTAGGTAACTAGGAAATGAATGAAATAATTACTTCAGTCAGATAAAGTGGCCAAATCTGTTGTACAAACTGATGTGACAGAGGAAATACACTATATAGCAGGGCCACTCATTTATTTGACACAGTTTCTACAATGGAAAAGCATGCAGCTCATTTCCTGCAGTCATTTCAAAGATCAAGTCACATTGCTTATATTGGACAGTGGACCTTAGAAAAGCTATCTTAAACTCACTTTGGAGACTGCAGTCTTACAGCTTGCATCTAAAAGAACAGCTAAGGATGCCTATGAACTCAGTTTAGACAACACTGTCTTAAAGTAAATTATAAGACAAGATACAAACCAGAACTATTATGTTAAGGATAAAATGCTATCAGAACTCAGAGCCTTTTGGGAATGACACAGTGCAAGCAGAAACTCAAGAGACTGCAAAACAGCTGCTTTTAATAATCTTCTGATCATCTCCAAAGGATTTCTGAAATTGAGATCACAAACTTTTTATAATGAAAAAAGTTCTTCTCTATTAAAGCAATTCTCATGATGTAATCTCAGGAGTATATTCTTAACCTATCAAAAGGAAAAACATTGTCAACCTTCACAAAGTCAACAAAAACATGTTGACTATACAATCTGTTATCCTTACTCATTAGAGTCTAATGACTGCAAATACAAACTATACATGCTTGTATTTCTAATTATTGACAAACAAAACCCTGCCAAAATAATGAAAATATTTTTTTATGTGGGGCAAGCCCCCCCCCCCCCCCGATACCCTTATATAAATCAACTCCATGGTTGCACAAATGCCATAAATGGTCAGTCTAGCCCAAGTGTAAAAATGAATTCTAAACAGAAGTCAACCAAAGGAGCAGTCAATCAAGGGTGCAGGCACCTACATCTGTTGACCAGATGACTGTTTAACAGCTACAGTGGATATAAATGCCAGTTTTTTTTTTTATATAAAATAATGAGACCACAATAAATCATTTAAAACTTTTTCCCACCTTTAATGTGACCTATAACCTGTACAATTCAATTGAAAACCAAACAAATCTGTTAGGGGAAAAATATAAAAAATAAACCTACAATAAGCTGGTTGCATAAGTGTGCACGCCCTTAAACTAATGCTTTGTTGAAGCACCTTTTGATTTAATTACAGCATTCAGTCTTCTTGGGTTGGAGTCTATCAGCATGGCACAACTTGGCAATATTTGCCCACTCTTCCTTGCAAATGTGCTCCAAATCTATCAGATTGTGAGGGCATCTTTTGTGCACAGCCCTCTTCAGGTCACCTCACAGATTTTCTATTGGATTTAGGTCTGGGCTCTGGCTTTGCCATTCCAAAACTTAAATTTTCTTCTGGTGAAGCCATTCTTTTGTTGATTTGGATGCATGCTTGGGGTCATTGTTGTGTTGAAAGGTGAAATTCCTTTTCATCTACAGCTTTCTAGCAGACACCTGAAGGTTTGGGGCCAAAAGTAACTGGTATTTGGTACTGTTCATAATTCCCTCCACCTTGACTAAAGCTCCAGTTCAAGATGAAGAAAAGCAACCCCAAAGCATGATACTGCCACCACAATGCTTCACCATGGGGATGGTGTTCTTTTGGTGAGGCAAAGTGTTGTTTTTGCACCAAACGTACCTTTTGGAATTGTGTCCGAAAAGTTCAACCATGGTCTCATCAGACCATAACGCATTTTCCCACATGCTTTTGGGAGACATGGTACATTGTTTTGCAAATTTTAGCCACACCTGGATGTTTTTCTGTGTAAGAAAAGGCTTCCATCTTACAGCCCTACCCCATAGTCCACACATATGGAGAATACGGGAGATTATTGTCACATTGTAGCACACAAGCAGTACTTGCCAGAAAGTCTTGCAGCTCCTTCAGTGTTTCTGTAGGTCTCTTGTTAGCCTCCTTGACAAGTTTTCATCTTGTCTTTTCATCAATTTTGGAGGGACATCCAGTTCTTTTCCAACATCACTGTTGTCCCATATTTTCTCCACTTTTTGATGACTGGCTTCACTGTGTTCCATGGTGTATCCAATGCTGTGGAAATTTTTTTGTACCCTTCTCTTGACTGACACCTTTCAACAATGAGATCCCTTTGATGTTTTGTTAGTTATCTGCGAATCATGGCTTTTTCTGTAGCAGGCAACTGAGTAAATGTCAGGAAAATCCTACTAGGGCAGCTGAACTTTATTTGGGGTTAATCAGGGTCTCATTAATTGATGGTCGGTGTGTTCCCAAGAAGACTGGGTAGACACAAAGGGTGCTTCAACAAAGTATTAGTTGAAGGGTGTGCACACTTATGCAACCAGCTTATTGTACGTTTTTTATTTTTTCTATTTTTCCCCCTAACATATTTGTTTGTTTTTCAATTGACTTGTACAGGTTATAAATCACATTAAAGGTGGGGAAAGATTTGAAATTATTTATTGTGGTCTCATTTTTTATATCACAAAAACCTGGCATTTTAACAGGGGTGTGTACACGTTTTATATCTACTGTAGATCTGCAACCAACTGCAGATATGTGGCCAACAGATTTCCAGTACAATGTGCCCAAATGCATAAACACATGGTTGGGCAGACCACAGACAACCTACTGGAAGCCCTTAACAACATGTGAATTTGCTGAAGTTAGTATGCTCTTTGTAAATATATTGCTTTGCAATGTTAAAGCATCATTTCCCCCTTGTGTACAAAGCACTCTCTCTCTCTGTTTATTCATTTAAGGAACAGATTTGTCAGTAAAACTAGCCCCCTCAGCAGAGCACAAGTTTTTTATATATATATATATATATATATATATATATATATATATATATATATATATATATATATATATATATTCAACTAGAACTTGGAGGAACTGCTCAGCATTTTCACTCTACAAAGAAGGAGAGCAATACACAAGTAAATGCTTAGTTTTCTCACTGCTACATGCCTTTTTCTAAACAGCTTCAACTTCAGTGCAGCTCTCTTCTTCATAACAGAAAGATGCAGTCAGAGCTTAAAAGAGAAGATTTAGTGGTAGTCTGCTCTTCAGCTTATCCAACACCTTTGATACAGTCAACCATTTTGCCATTAGAATGACACAGTTTAGGTATGAACAGATTTGCAATGATTGCTTCATCTGATATCACTCTGGGAGGAAAACAAGTCACTAGAGTGGGAATGACAAGTCCTTATCTAAGGTGATCTCTAGTGTACTATTGAGATCAGTGCTCAAACCACTTCCTTTTCTCTATTTGGAGATGACTTGCCAATGCCAAATTAGGCCATACTATGCTTAAGAGATAACCAGCTGAAGAGTCAGACTAATCTATGTATCGGATTCAGTCAACTTGGGACCTGGAAGTCTGACTTCTGCTGAATACAAGAACAAGGTGCTTACTGTTGTTCTCTGTAAAGAACTGCAATGAAGACAAACCCAGCTCCCTAAAAATTATGCTGCTGCATTGCACTGTCAGTGAAGTAGCCTACAAGCGTAAGTATCTAAGAATACTTGATGACTATAATCTAAAATTTGAGTACCATTTCCTAAGTGCCATCAAAATGAACGATCATCAGCTTGGCAAAGTATGCTATTTAAGTTACTTCCTAGATTAAATGGCCAGAGTCAAACTCACCATCAGTCTGCAGATTCATGACTCCTGTTTGGATACTTTCAGTACAAGAGCTTGTGCAAGAATTTAGTGGTCCAGCTATCAAAGAACTGCAAAATTTGCCAAATAAGGAAAGCAAAAGAAATGCAACTGATGTATTGTTTAGGAAGCTATAAGGGTCTAAGCTAAGAGCATGTACAACACACTGTTCACATGTTTGCTTACAAGTTATTTTCTAGATCTTTATGCCCCATTTGACTGCATAATTTGTCTAGAATGATTTGACTATCTTCCTCCTCTGAATTTAGGTCAAAGGTCAAGCATCTACTAGAGTTCTTTGGAAAGAGAATCAGACCTGGTGATGGAACCGTGGTTGCGACCAACTCTGAAGTCTGTGAAATTCGAAAGCCCTTCCTGGCTGTTCTTTAAAAGTTCAACACACACACACACACACACACACACACACACACAGACACACACACACACACACACACACACACACATATGGGAAACCGGTGTTCCACACCAGAGGTCAATTCTTCGTTGGTCAGATCCGACCACAAGCTAATCAGCCTAGACATCCACATCCCACCGCCACCCCCAATTAGGGAAACCATCGTAAAAAACTTCTCCAAAGCCAACTTCACACTTCTTAAGACAGAAGTGGCAAACTTCATGACACCCATGCAGATGGACAACAGAGGTATGACTGCAGAATCCTACACAAATGCACTTTATAAGCACTTACACGAGTGCATGGATCATGCTATCCCTAACAGAAACAAGATGTTATCCTCCAAAAAAAGGAAGCCAATCTGGTGGTCCTCTGCCATAAACAAACTCTACAACAAAAGAAAAAAACTGTTGCAAAATAGAGTAAAATCCCATGACTGGAGGAACTCCCTGGTCAACCTCAGTAAGAAGCTGAGATCCCTCATAAAATCCTCCAAAGTTTGTTACGAAAACAAAATTGCCACTGACTCTAAAGACAACCACAAAGCATTCTATAGCTATGTCAAGAATCTAAATGGGAACACTCAGATCTGCTCTGAGTTACAGCACAATGGCACTAAATATACAGAACCAACTGATATTGCCAACATCCTAGCAGATAGGTTCAGTGCTAACTTTACCCCCCTCTCACCCCCTAGAGGGCCCATCTCTATACAGGAAGAATGCACAGTTCCTATAATCACGGCTGCACAGGTAAAAAACACACTCTCCAAAGCCAAGAACACAGCATCGATGGGACTTGACAATATCCCAGGCTGCGTTCTACATGAACTTCAGAATGAACTGACACGCTACCTAAGTACCATGTTCAATCATAGCCTCACCTCAGGCTTTGTACCCACTGAATGGCGCACCGCGACGGTTATCCCACTCCACAAAGGGGGAGCCATGACTGACCCTGGAAACTACCAACCCATTAGCCTGACGAGCCTGGGCTGCAAAGCCATGGAAAGTATCATCGTGGAACTCATAAACAAAGACATTGGTAATCTCCAAACTCTGGACCCTACCCAGTTTGGATTTGTAAAAGGCAGATCATGTCTCCTAAAACTGATTGACTTCTTTGAAGTAGTCACCAAAGCCATAGATGAGGGTAAGATGGTTCACACAGCATATCTAGATCTCGCCAATGCTTTTGACACCATCCCCCACTCTGGAATTATAGATAAGCTCACTAAACTAGGTATAAATCCCTATGTCACAAGATGGGTTGCCAAATGGCTCACGGACAGAACCTACACTGTGAAAGTAGCGGATTCCAAATCCGACATCAGACCAGTGATAAGTGGAGCACCACAGGGTTCAGTCCTGGGTCCTCTCCTGTTTGGTATGTACTTCTCTGAAGTGCAGGCCAACACAGAAGGTCTTTGGCTAACAAAGTTTGCAGATGACTGCAAACTAGGAGCCATAATCAAAACTCCTAACTATGTGGACAAACTACAAAAGGGCCTCACTGAGACATACCTGTTGTCAAAGCCATGGCCTGAAGCTCAATGCCAAAAAGTGTATTGTCATCCCCTTTGGTAAAAACTCTGTACCCATGAACTACCACATAGCTGGTAATCTACTTAATGCCAAAAATGTGATAAGAGACCTTGGGACACAGGTGGACAGTAGTCTCTCCTTTGATAATCAGATTGCCACAGTGGTCAGGAGATCCTTCTACGTGGCTCATCTCATCACAAAAGGCTTCTCATCCAGAAAAAAAGAGGTCATTGTTCCCCTCTACTCATCACTCATTAGACCCATTATAGAGTACAACGTCCCTTTTGGTATGTACCTCACAAGACATCTACAACAACTGGAAAGACCACAGAAATACCTCACAAAGAGGATTACTGGCCTCAAACAGATGCCCTATGCAGACCGTCTCAAAAAACTACAGCTTTCCTCCATCACATATCGCCTACTCAGGGGCGATCTCTGCCTAACATACAAAGCTATGTCAAACCCAGAGCTGTTGGACATGCTCCACTTAAGGAAATCCCAATCCCTCCGAGCTACACACTCTAGGGACCAAAACCTTGTCACCACAATAAACAGAACATGCTGGAGGGATAGATTCCTGTCCCAGAGACTTCCCATACTCTGGAACAGACTACCTATCTATGTCAAATAGAGCTCCTCATTAACACTCTTCAAGAAAAATCTTGATGATTGGATGGGAAATGGGAAATTCGCCCCGGGGATCACTTCTGTGGCTCTGCTCGACAGGGGCACAGGAAAATAATTTTCTTGGGTGGCGAAAGCCAGGGTACATTTTTTGGCTAGACTTGTATGGGCCCTAGGGCCGATAGCCTAGTACCTACCTATGAACCTATATATGTATGTATGGATCCCTATCATCATATATATATAAACACACACACACACGTATACATATGGATCCCTATCATTTTATTGAAGTTCCAAAGCTCCGAAGACCATATGGCCGAGAACATATGTCCGAAGTTTTGGAAATTCAAAACAATAAGAAAACACAAAAATATATAAAAAAAAAAAAAAAAAAACTTACCTTTATGTTTTGGTGGGGGGGAGCCCACCTGTACCTCCCACACCACCTGCTACTTAAATATACCAACTCCAAGATTGCACTACAGCGAGGAAAATGGCAAATGCCGAGTTCTGCGCTATACGGCAATCTCAATAGAAACTGTTTGAAGTAACAAAACTTCGGACATATGGTCTTCGGAGTTTAACTTCAATAAAATGATAGGGATCCATATGTATACGTGTGTGTGTGTGTTTTTATATATATATATATATATATATATATATATATATATATACATATACATATATATATACATATATATATATATATATATATATATACATATATATACACATATACATACATACACACACACACACACACACACACACACACACACATATATAAGCTGCTGGGTTTCCCCAGTTTTATACAGAAGCTTTGCGTACTGATGTCCTGACAGGTCTCCAAGATACCAGCTTGCTGGGGAAAATTAAAACAGTATATATTTGTGTGTATTACTGATAACTTTTTCTTCAAGATGCAGTGACTTTGAAGTGAGAACAATACAGTAAGAGGGATATGAAACTTACATTGGGGCAAAAAGTGCCTCTGTGGTATTTTGCTATGTGGCATGTTTGCTTGGATTCAGATGATCTATTCTTTGACAGACAAAACAATGAAAAAAAAATTCTGAAAGCCACTTACTGTGAAAATGAATGTGTGTTTGAGGGGGAGAGAGCCCCCCCCCACATCCTGGTAACATATATATATATATATATATATATATATATATATATATATATATATATACACACACACACACACACACACACACACACACACACACACACACACACACACACACACACACACACACACACACACCAAATCCATGGTTGCACAACAGTGGAGAAGGCGCAAGACATCATGTTCACTGAAACTGGCTTTCAACTATAAAACTGCCATGCCGTTGTCAGTAGGGCAAACAATGCTTAGCAAAAACACACATTACCATTTGCTTGTAATTGCATAGGTCTCAGTAGGTCTGTTTTGAGACATAATCCACTCAATCTTTCAGTTACAAACATTGTTTGCCAAGGAAGTGTGGTATGAGAACATTAGTTCTGACATTTCATGGTGCAGCCACCAGATATAGGGTAATGCCATTCTGGGTCATGCCTCCCCTCACAGATCAAATTATAGGGCGACTGCATACCTAGTATATCTTTTTTTTTCCTCCCTCTTGATCCTCCCGTTTAAATATCAAGTCTCACCTCTGTCTGCTGAACTGTCTCATTCTTTCCCCTCAGGGTGATAGACCTATCATCCAAATGTTCTCTCAAGGCAACAGTTAAGTACAAGTAGTATTGCCATCATCCAGGTGGGGGTTGGGGGATTATTTTAGCCCTACATTCCTCACAGATACTCAATTAGAATTAGTATTCCTGAAGATGGACAAAGAATGGGTGTTGTATCGGACCATCACTCACTTCTGTGACTTTCTTGATATCACAAATGACCCTTCCTCCCTGAAATAGAAAAACTCCCTAGGTTTCCCAGTCTTCAGTTAGGAAAACATATGGAATATGTGTTCCTGCACATGTAGCACTTCCCACATCACTTAGGAGAGATGAGCAGGCACAGCTCATTCATTCCTCTCCCACCATTAGATGATTCCCAACACCAGGACCACTAATTAGTCCCTGGTCCTGTAGACTGTAGTCAGGACTCCATAAAGCTGACACACATGTAGTACATCTGATTTTGGGGACCTTTAGGGCTCTATTACTATCAAGAAGAACTTGAGGCAGTGAAAACTGCTTCCCTATCAGAAGTGTAAAAGTTAATTGTGTGATTTGTGGCTCCTGTCTGAAAGTAAACTGAGATGAAAAAAATAGCAAGTTTTCCAGCTCACTGAAGTGGAGCTAAATGTCATTCCAGCTAAAGAGGACTTTTTGTTTTGTATTTGGAGGGTTTCCTGCAGAGTCAGAGACTTCAGACCCTAAATCCCCACCCTTCTCTGTCACCGGTCGATAACAACAAGCTTTAGACTTTTTTCCTCTGAATTTTGTGATGAAGTAAGGAATCAGAGCGAATGAGGGGAAGAAATACAGTAATCTTCCCTACCATGGGGGGAAAGAATGTGCTTATACCAACTCCCCTTTGGTCTGCTGAACTAATATAACAGGGGTAGGATTGCTTCCTCCGGTGTAGAAAAAGAATGATCTCCTGGTGCCCCATTCTGAGAAAGCCTTAATCAGACAGAATTCCTTTATCCTCGGCTGCAGGAATGGCCTGAACTGTGACTATGGGAGGCCAACAGCACTTTCACTTCACCCAGGATGCGAATGCCTGCCAGAGAGATGTTCCAATCTATAACCAACACCACCAACTGCACCACCTCTTTGGATAGAAGCATAAGCAGCTGTAAAACCACTCACTTATGTCTTACACTAAAGCCTCCAAATCTGTCCAGTGCAGGATGGTCTCTGATCTCTGCTTCCCTTCCTGACCCTTAACCATGAGGAATACTGCATTTACCTCCAGCTGGTTTACATTAAGCCCCTGATCATTGGATGCCCATTTTCCTGAACAAGAGAGAAGCCCAGGCAGACTCCCCAGCCTGCCAGCACAAATATCCACTGTTAAGACCTGTATTGAGTTCTGCTGTGGGAAGGACACTGAACATTTAGACTGGCAGGACATGTCTGTCATTTTACATACCATGACAATGGTCTGATACTGAAAGAAGATTAAGAAGGCATGATGGCTCAAAGTTAATGCAACACCAACCAACATTGTTAAATGTGCAGAAAAAAAACACAATGATCATGGTTACCATAAGGCTAAAGAGGAGCAGAAGAGCCTGAGCCTAGACCCCCCACACACACACACACTCACTGTATTCTCACTCAGGCTGTAAGGCTTTTGAGTGCTCTCTGACGGCAGGAGGGACCAACAATGAAGCATTCCCAGCTCTGCACAGCTGAAGGCAATCTTCTGATAGGACGAAATAGGGCATCTTCCATTTTATAAAGACCCCACCCCCACCCCAGCCTGAGGACTGCAACAATGGGGGTGCCCTAGCCAGGCATGCAACTGGAGTTCTTCAACAGGGCCACTAGGATCTAGTCATCCAGTTAGGGGAACAAATGAAGTTCTGTCTTCTGTAATGCCTCCACCAAAATAGTTAGCAAGTCAGTAAGCACTCTGAGAGAGACAGAGAGCAAAAGGGAGAACCAAATGATAACAACTTGCTCTGAAAGTAAAGCCCTTTCAGAGTAAATCATAAGCACCCTCAAACAGAATTTACCTCATCCAGTATCTCCATCCCAGTGCTTTATGGCAGAAGGGGCACAGCCCTGGCCAATTATCCAAATTTTAACATATTTAGATCTGTTCACTGATGTCTTTCTGATGAAAAATGCAGAGAAAATATCCCATCCCCTTCAGAACAAGAAAAAGGCAGGAGTAGAACTCACTGGTTTTTAAGACCTAGGAACAAGCTCTACAGCTCCACTGAGAACAAGAATCTGAACGCGTTGCTAGCAGCGGCATTTCCTATCTTCAGTGGAGGAAGCTGAATTCGCCCAAGGCACAACATTATGAGCGAATGGAAGATGTATGTTGTGCAATGGGTGATGCCCACTCAACTCTAGAGAAGTGCAAGCTAGAGGCAGCACCTGATTGTGAAAGGTTTGCATATGGACTAATGTGGGTATGAAATTATGCTTTCTAATAGCATACTACCACACCAATAAGGACACATTCCACAGATGAGTCTCTTCTCCTCTGTCAAGATTCACTGAAGACTGACCTACTGTGCTTTTTCACTAGAAGTCATATAAACAGTTTTCTATATAATTAGTCTGAGCTACTCTTCTGTATTTTTGTTTGTGAAATGTTTTGCATTTCACCCAGGCTGAGTCTGAAATTTGTCAGTACTGATCAGTGCACTACCCTGGTAAATAAATATCAATATATAATAAACAAATGTAAAGCAGTGCATGTGTGTGGAAGGTCTGGGCTATTCACAAGGGACCAAATGACATGTCAAGAACCACAGGTTCCCTGCAGCTCTAGCTGATGAGATTTTTTCAGTGATCATAGAGCTGAGGAGCTGGATGAGCAGATCTGAAGATGAACAGCTGAGCCTTCAATGAAGAGCTCAAGGGATCAGTTAACATCAGCTGGCTGTATGCATGCCTCTTGACATTCTAACAAAGAACGATCAGCTGTGACACCCTAGAAGAATTCTCTCTTGCTGGGTGCCATGGATGCACATCTTACAGACCTGATGCTGTTGTCTAGTGTTGAGTGTCAGTTAATACCTTACTAGTCAAGGGACAGCTTACAACTCGCGAGGAATAACAAACCATCTCATGGACACACTTTGTAAGATACAAGTTAATAACTTACCTCCAGACTCCTTACTTTCTCCTAATGGCCCAGCACTGACCTAGGACTGAGCAACTGACTCTCCTCTTGGTCCCATGTGCTGGTCACCTTCCACCACAGCTGAAATCATCCTTGTAGTGATGTAAGCCTCAGGCTGTTCTTGTTACATTCCATGGATGTCTGAATTAAAGAGCTGCCACATGTGGCAATGCTTCAGAATGTGAGCCTCACCCACACAGTACAGGTGGTGTTGGAGCAGGTCTTGGTTTGTGATCTGTCAAGTCAAAGATCCCCTTAAAAGTTAATGTAATTTAAGCAATGAATATTAAAATTTCCAACAATATATGCTAGGATAAAGAGCGTCAGAAAATAAGTGAGGATAGAAGTGGGGGAGTGCACAGATTGAGGGTACACTCTTAGTATGAAGGGTTGTATCACAACATGTGGCAAGCAAAGGTATGTGCTCCCTTCACCCACCCAAATGTGGGTGCTCAAGATATTTTAGAAAGGTACTGATGGAGGATAACAAAATGAAAAAATACCCACTGCAAAGGGTCTTC